>NC_134358.1:552903258-553023258 GCF_048569485.1 Anomaloglossus baeobatrachus | reverse complement strand
GTGGTTAAAATGACACACAGTGTGCGTAAGCGTGTACCAGGTGTACATAAAATCACTCCGGAGGGGCAATGATGAATTAGCTGAAAATATGTGGAAACCCCCAAAGTATGTACACGATGACATAAATTAAAAAAACAAACAGGTGACCACATATCAAATAGACTTTAAAAAAAGAATCAAATGTAAAAAAGAAGGGGCTAAAGAAAAACAGGTAAAAAAAAGACAAAAAAAGATGCAAATGCAATAATGGATCAAGCTCTTAGATTAGTAAATCTCACTTTAAGCTTCCAATACCTACAGTATAACAGAGAGTAGTAGATAGGGATGTCAAACCGCGCCACTGACTCAGCCGATCCAGGAGATTATGGATTAATGTTGCTTTTATTCATTACACAGATCAAGTCAACGCGTTTCGGGAGGCACAGCTCCCTTCATCAGGACAGACTGGCAAGCAAAACAAATCTCATATACCTACTATATAGTATATAGTTGGTATATGAGATTGGTATTGGTATATAGGTATATACCAATACCTACAGTATGTCGGCTGTACCAATAAGCGGCCATCCACATGACTAAATTGTCCTTTTAGCCTCCATCAGGAAGGTATTCATGAGTATAGTCCTTTTTAACTCCTTTATGCCCCATGACATACTATTATACCATGTGGAGGGTGCGGGTGAATGAAGCAGCCTCTGTAGCTGGGACAGAATCCCGCAGTAGCTGCTGGCTATATTGTACAAAGGGGAGGGGGACATATATTACTGGAAGGGTCCAAGATGGGGACATTACACCAGAATGGGGGACATTTTTTCTGGAAGGGGCCCAGTATGGAGGACATTATACCAGGAAGGGGGCACACGATAGGGAACATAATTCCTAGAAGGGGCCCAGGATGATGGACATTTTTAATATAAGGGCTCAGAATGTTAGAAATTATTATTGGAAGGGGCCCAGGATAGAGGACATTATACTAGGAATAGACCCAGAATGGGGGACATTATTACAGGAAGGGGTATTCCAAGAATTGAATGTGGTCCATTTTCCTGTGGATAAAGAATAACTTGCAGACCACTGGGATCCAACTGCCAAGATCCCCAAAGATCCCCAAAATGAAGGTTTGCAGAGCCTTAAAGAACTTATCCATTACCTTAACATTGATGGTCTATCCTTAGATCATCAATGTCTGACCAACTCTTTTCGGTGCCGACGGCAGTAGCAGGTGGCCGAAGATGCTCAATTCCAGAGCTGCCCCGGCTGGGTACTGCACATCCACTTCCCATTCAAATCAATGGAAGGCGAATGTGCAGTACCCGGCTACGGCCGGTATCAGAAGACAAAGAAGCTCTGGAACCGAGCATTTCTGGCTGACTGCTGCTACCACTGGGACCGAAAGCAGTTGATCAGTGGGGATGAGGGGTGTCGGACCCCTGCCGATGAGAGATTGCTGTCCCATCCTAAAGGCTACTTTACACACTGCGATATCGGTCCCGATATCGCTAGTGTGGGTACCCGCCCCCATCTGTTGCGTGACACGGGCAAATCGCTGCCCGTGCCGCACAACATCGCCCAGAGCCGTCACACATACTTACCTGCCCGGCGACGTCGCTGTGACCGACGAACCACCTCCTTTCTAAGGGGGCGGTCCGTGCGGCGTCACAGCGACGTCACTGAGCGGCCGCCCAATAGCAGCGGAGGGGCGGAGCTGAGCGGGGCGTAACATCCCGCCCACCTCATTCCTTCCGCATAGCGGCCGGGAGGCAGGTAAGGAGAGCTTCCTCGTTCCTGCGGTGTCACACGGAGCGATGTGTGCTGCTGTACTAACGATTTTTGAGAATGGACCCCCATGTCACCGATGAGCGATTTTGCACGTTTTTGCAACGATGCAAAATCGCTCATCGGTGTCACATGCAACGGCATCGCTAATGCGACCGGATGTGCGTCACCAAATCCGTGACCCCAACGAGTTCGCATTAGCGATGTCGTAGCGTGTAAAGCCCCCTTAAGGGGTACTTTGCATGTTGTGACATCGCAGGTGCGATGTCGGTGGGGTCAAATCGAAAGTGACGCACATCCGGCGTCACTGTCGACATCACAGTATGTGAATCCTTTTACATACGATTAACGAGCGCAAAAGCGTCGTTATCGTATGATCGGTGTAGGGTCCGCCATTTCCATAATTTAGCTGCAGCGACAGGTACGATGTAGTTCCTCGTTCCACATCGCTGTGTGTGAAGCCGCAGGAGCGAGGAACATCTACCTGCGTCCCGGCTGCAATGCAGAAGGAAGGAGGTGGGCGGGATGTTTACGTCCCGCTCATCTCCGCCCCTCCACTTCGATTGGCCGCCCGCCGTGTGACGTCGCTGTGACGCCGCACGACCCGCCCCTTTAGGAAGGAGGCAGTTCGCCGGCCAGAGCGACGTCGCAGGGCAGGTGAGTGCATGTGAAGCTGGCGTAGCGATAATGTTCACTACGGCAGCTATCACAAGATATCGCATGTGCGCTAGGCATCGCAGCATCGGCTTGCGATGTCGTAATGTGCAAAGTGCCCCTTAGATCATCAATGTCTGATCAACTCTTTTCGGTGCCGACGGCAGCAGCAGGTGGACGAAGATGCTCAATTCCGGAGCTGCCCCGGCTGGGTACTGCACATCCACTTCCCATTCAAATCAATGGAAGGCGAATGTGCAGTACCCGGCTACAGCCAGTATCGGAAGACAAAGCAGCTCTAGAACTGAGCATTTCTGGCTGACTGCTGCCACCACTGGGACCGAAAGCAGTTGATCAGTGGGGATGAGGGGTGTCGGACCCCCTGCCGATGAGAGATTGCTGTCCCATCCTAAGGAAAGGCCATCAATGTAAAAGTAGGGGACAACCTCTTTAACTGGCCCAGAGGAGTGCATTTGTCGTCATCTGCTTAAATACATTGGCAGAAATAACGGCTTTGCACTTGTTTTTTTCCGACAGTCCCATAGACAATGAATGGAGGGGAGGTTGAGTGTGTGCACCCCTGGAGCAGTCAAGACAGCGCTCTGCAGACCCCCTCAGTGGTCAGACTCCCAGCAATCAGTAATAAAACCCAAACAGCTGATTCATTTCTGAGATTGACTGGAAAATTCTACAATACATCTGCTCATGACATCCAATAACTTGGCTCATCCTGATCCTTCTAGTGCATGAACAGAATGCCAACATACCAGAGAAGACTGACACACGTAGCAGTAATAGATGGACACAGAGAGCGGTGGTTGGTGTTAGCGGTGTGTAAGTCCAGATGTATGCGCCCCATCACTAGGCGGTGGCGTGCACTCCGCGCGGAGCTCTTACATACGCCTTTGTCTTTAATCAGGGTTGGATTAATATGCTCAATATGAGAAATCATTCAGCAATTTTGTCTTATCAGCAGCTTACATGAAGGAAATAAGACTCGTCTTTCCTCTACCTTACCGGGGGAGCCAGCGTCTATTCATCATTGTGACAGTGGTAATGGTTCACTTCCAGATGTGGAGCGCGGCTTCCCCTGGATGACGGTGTGCGCCCGGCTTGTAATATGCTTTGTATTATGCTGTCCGATAATTGTTACACTATTACATCATACCCCAACTGACAAGAAGAAGGCGGCCATAAATCGTGAAGCATCCAAGGCCACAACATGAAATCCCAATCCTAGTGAGATTCCTGCAAAACACAAGACAACTCAACCCCCCTCCCTAATAAGATGAAATATGTAGACTTCTTGTGATTAAAGGGGTTGCAGACTCTTATTACAGGGGTCGCTAGACCAAACGCTGATCACAGGGACCCCCAGCGATCATCTGTAATCTGTGAGGAACCTTTGCAATAAGTTACATTTCCCTACAGCGCCTCCTTAGGGAAAATGAAGCATTACACATTGCCCATTTATATCAATGGGTGGTCAGGTTGTCACACTAGGTACAGGGAAGTACCAAGCAAATGGTGAAAAGGAAGGGAAACCCTGTGTCTAGGAAAGGGGAAGATGGTGACCCCCTGACCAAACCTACCACTGGGTCCTGAGGTCCCTAACCACGCTAGAGAGATTCCATACCTATGCACCGAGCAGGACACCTGGCCCTTGCTATCCCTGAGCTGGGCTCTAGCTAGGGAACAGATGGGATGAGTGCTTAGTCAACCCCACTAAGTACTAAACAACACACAGTAAATCCATACAGAGGAAAATATACAAATTTACTACTAATTGTTATAGTCTTTACTGAGGAGGTATGGCTTAGAGGATCCTCTAGGGCGTGTCTCACATGATCCTCCGGGGAGCGTATTTTGGCTGCTTTGCATTATTACCATATGAGCCAAGGTATCTTGGTAAAGACTATAAAAAGTAATACTCAATAAAAAGGCCCATATGTCCTGCTAGGTATGGGGAAGTACCTTGCATACAGAAACAGGGAAGGGAAAGGGAAATCTTGTGCCTAGGGAAGAGGGATATGGTGACCCATGAACCAAATGGTCCGCTGGCCCCTGGCTTCCCTCACCACCCTAGATTGGTTCCTCATCTATGTGCCAAGCAGGATACCTGACCCTTGCTACCCCTGAGCTGGGCCCTAGCTAAGGAACAGATGGTATGAGTGTAGTGCCCCTGAAACCATCAGGGTGCTACAAGGTTCTGCATCCCCACAAGGATGCAGGGCCTACCCCCTTAGGGATCTGGAGATCCAGTGCCGGTAACATCAAAAACCCAGGTAATCCCAGTTTCCCCCAACAATCCCCCATTCAATGGTACATAGCTAGGGCCGGACCAATGGATGGCCGCCTAGAGGTGGAGCCAGTCCAGTCCACTAGTTGACCAGGTGGGAGGGGCGGACTGTGGAGAGTAGTCAGAACACAGAAAGACAGAGGTCGAGGAGAGACTGTGAAGTAGCCGGTCTAGCTGTGACATAGGAAAAGAGAGGAGACGGTCTGACGCGGGTTTAGAGTGACCTGGTACCCAGGAGACTGGTTGCCGGTGGAGTACGGTGGAGTACTCCCCGGAACCACGCACCGACGGGGTACACGACCCTAGGACAGGAAAGAGCTTCAGGCCGACCTGTTTACACCTGCACAGCAAAAGGGACCATCAAGGACCTTGCTGACCCTAAGAATCCGAAGACTCAGTAGAAAAGGGAGAGTCGGGGACAGGACCAGAGACTCCATCCCCACAGGGTTCACGCTACCATCAGGCGGACAGAAGTGGACAAACCACCGGACAGGGACCCCCAGTGTTCTATACCATGGGGATCCACTTACCAGAGATAGGTGCAGGGGAAGAAGGTACCAGAGAGACCAGACTGGCACTGGGACGAAGGGGACCTGGAGGTGAAACCAGCCGGCCTCGGGCAACCAGTTGTCACTAACCAGCAGTGAGTAAAACCAGTTGCACTGAACTTTGGTGTGGACTACTTTCTTCTAACATCTGTAACATCACCCATCCTCTGGGGCCCGGCCCTGCTTGCGGTGGGCCTACCATCCAGGCTGCAAATAACACCAGCCCCAGTAGTCACATTCTGCAGCGGCGGCTCCATACATATAGCCGCAACACCGCAAGTGGCGTCACATATGAACATTAACCTAATCCCTTCTAAATACACCCTCATCACAAAAAGGGCCCAGGGCACGGAACCAGACAACGGCCACTAGAGTAACATTCCCAAGACATACACTGCCTGGGACCGAGTACCCCATATCCCTGGGCACGACATGAGCGCTTAGTCAACCCACTAAGCACTAAAGAAAACACAGGCAATACACACGGGGAAAGTATAGGAATAACTTATCTCTAGATGACACAGCGAGAGGAAATGCAACAATAACAAAGCTTCTCCAGATGAAAGCAAGCCGACTGCTTGCACTGAAGACCTGTAAAGGGTATTAGATCTATCACCAGCACAGAGTAAAGGGCCCGTTACATGGGGCGATCTATCGTGCGATCGCACCCGCCCCCATCGTTTGTGCGACACGGGCAATTTGTTACCTGTGTCGCACAAAGTCGGTAACCCCCATTACACGTACTTACCTTCCAAACGACCTCGCTGTGGGCGGCGAACATCCTCTTCCTGAAGGGGAGGGACGTTCGGCGTCACAGCGACGTCATACAGTGGCCGCCCAATAGAAGCGGAGGGGCGGAGATAAGCGGGACGTAACATCCAGCCCACCTCCTTCGTTCCGCATTGCCAGCAGCCACAGGTAAGCTGCAGTTCGTCGATCCCGAGGTGTCACACGGAGCAATGTGTGCTGCCTCGGGAACGATGAACAACCGGCGCCGCTGAAATTGAACAAGTTTTTGAAAATGAGTGGCGTTGTCAACGAGCAACGATAAGGTAATTTTTTTTTCTTGTTCACAGTCGCTCGTAGCTGTCACACGCTACGATATATCAAACGATGCCGGATGTGCGTCACTACCGACGTGACCCCGACGACATATTGTTAGATATATCATAGTGTATAATGGGGCCTTTAGGGGAAATGAGGGTATATAAAGACACCAAGGGAAATGCTAAAGATAAACAGCTAAAAGGGTGAGGAACCCCACAGGGTCCTAAAAAGAAAGGGATTAACCCTAATCAGGGAAAAAGGGAAATTCATGGAGCAGCTTGTGTAGCCAAACACTGCAACCTTCTACAGCCAGACACCACAGGACCCTCTGTCAAGTGTGGCACACCCGTGCCACAGGTCCTCCAGAACGAGTGACACTCTTTGAACTTTCTCCTTTATAAAATTAGGAATTGTATCAAAATCTTAAAAGGACATAATCAGTGAAGTCATCATTATACACTATTTTCTTGAAATTGAACACACAGATCCCAAAATTTTCTTTATTATTAGTCATAGAAATGTAACTTTTTTTACCTGGTGTAAATGCCACTTTTCTCCTGAATCCAGCCATGTTTTTCTTTGGTTCCTGCTCCTCTCCATTCCTGAGATATGATCTCCTTTGTCTATATATAAATCTAGTTTTTTTTAGTCAACTGGGTGTGATCTTCAAGAAGGCGCCTAAAGATAAGAGTTGTGGATCACGCCCACTTGGTTAAAAAGACTAGATTCATACGCAAGGAAGAAGAGGCCATATCTCAGGAATAGAGAGCAGCAGGAACAAAAGAAAAACATTGCCGGATTCAGGAGAACAGCGGCATTTATGTCGCGGGCGGGGAGGACGCCGCTGCTGCGCGCTCACTAACGCTCGGGTCTGGCGCTGCTGCGGCTGCTGCTCGGTGGCTCGAGCGGTGGGCCGGATCCGGGGACTCAAGCGGCGCTCCTCGCCCGTGAGTGAAAAGGGTGGTTGGTTTTGGGGATTTAGTCCGTGACGCCACCCACAGGTTGTGGTGAAGATGGGTACCACCGCTGCTGGTGACGGGGATCCCGGGAGCGATGGTGGGGAGCAGCTGGGATGTTGTTTTCCCCCTCCGTGGATAGGGGTTGGTGGTCCCGGGGCCCGGTGGTGTGACGAGGAGGCAGGATTGGTGAGGTGCAGGGTTGCAGGGACAGCGCGGCGCGGTGCCAGATGGCACAGGTGTACTCACTCAGTAAGAGATGCACAAAGTCCTCGGTAAACCAAACGGCTGGATGGACGGGTCCCGCAGCCAGCTGCAGTGTCTCTCCCCGGACAGGTGATGGCGGCTGTCTTTCCCTGCACCTTTGTGTACTTGTTTGACTACGATGGATCCCCAACGGTAGTCCGCTCCCCGGTGTATGGGTGCCGGAGGAGCCCGTTTGCCCGCAGGCGCTGGCCCTTGGGTCTCTAGCCTTGGGAGGTAGCTGTATACCCTCACGGTGTGGGTGGTTGCCTTCTAGCGGGTCTTTGGCTGTTAGGAAACCCCTGGGGTTCCGGTCACACTCGGATTTGACTATTGTCGGCGGCTCCAAGCCTGGTCGGGGTCTGATGGCCCTGCCTGTGTGTGCTGGCTTCACTTCGCTCCCCGGTCGGTACCGGCGGGCCAACGCCCGACCCCGGTCCTACGGTTCCGCGTCAATTCACCACTCCTGCAGACGGCCACCACCGTCTGCCAACCTTGCTGTCAGTGACCGGGCCACCAACCCAGACACTCCTCTCACTTCAACCTCCTGAACTGTTCTCCAACTTCTAACTTACTCTTTTCCCGCCTCCAGGCCTGTGAAATCCTCGGTGGGTGGGGCCAACCGCTTGGCTCCGCCCCACCTGGTGTGGACATCAGACTCTGGAGGGAGGCAACAAGGATTTTATGTTTGGCTAATGTTACTGTCTAGTGGGGGTGGGGGTGTGTGAGTGTTACCTGTGACGACCTGGCTAGTCCAGGGCGCCACATTTACACCAGGTAAAAAAAAATTAAATATTTAGGGCAAGTGACAAGACCCCTTTAAAGGGCTGCATAACATTAAAAATAATTTGCAGTACAGTCCCATCTAGTCAAATGTATATATATATATTTCCCACAATGTCCAATGTCCCACAAAATCCCCCAATGTCTGTCTGCTATTTCATCCTCCTTTGCGCGATTCATAAAGCTTAACATGAACAAAACTGAATTCATTATCTTTCCTCCTCAACCCCTCCAAGAAGCCTATCCATTAAAGTTGATGGTTGCTCACTCTCTGGTTTTGCAAGCTTGTTGGCTTGGAGTAACCCTTGACTCTGCTCTATGATTCAACCCACACATCCAAGTCCTCTTCACCTCCTGCCAAATTCAACTCAAAAATATCTCCAGGATTCCTTAACCAACAATCAGTAAAAACACTAGTGCATGCCCTCATCATCTCTCGCCTCAACTACTGCAACCACCTGCTCTGTGGCTTCCCTTCTAACACTCTTGCACCCCTACAATCTACCCTAAACTCTGCGGCCCCATTAATCCACCTCTCCCCTCACTATTCCCCGGTCTCTCCTCTCTGCCAATCCCTTCACTGGCTTCCCATTGCCCAACGACTCCATTTCAAAACCCTAACTATGACCTACAAAGCCATCCACAACCTGTTTCCTCCATTCATCTGTACCTATCTGCATGCAACTGTGACGCCCTGGACTAGCCAGGTAGTCACAGACAGGCCCTTGCACAAACACCCGTCCCCTAACAAGGTAACAGCAGCCAACCTAAAAACCCTGAGTCACCCCTCTCAGGTCTTGACGTTCACACCAGGGGGCGGAGCCAGGTGGTTGGCCACGCCCACCGAGGAGTTCGGATAGCCTGAGGCGGGAAAACACAACAGATCTGTTAGAAGAGTGGGGTAGTGAGGAGGAGTAAACGATTGTGAGGGATCTGGGTCGTAGCCCGGATACCCTGTGGCCAGGAGGCAGACGGTGGTTGCCACCTGCAGGAGTCGGGAAGACGGCTGGTGGAACCGTAAGGGACCGAGACAGGGTAGTAGCCCACCGGTACTGAACCGGGGAACCAACTGGAAACCGGAGCACCAGGAGGGGTACTCAGACCCAGAACGAGGCCACTGGACCGAGTCGAATTCACTGATTGGGGTCTGGACCTTAGGTTCTTTCCCACCCAAGTCCCGACTGAAGACAACAGCCCAACGAGGGGGTTAGAAAGCCACCGCTCAGGCAGAGAGATCCCACGGGCCAGCGTCTGCGGGCAAACGGGTTTTCCCGGCACACACAAAGCCAGGGAGCGGACTACAGTTGCTGAGGCATAGGCAGTCAATATCTACAAAACGAGGTGCAGGAGAAAGGCGGGAACCACCGAACCGAGTGGGGGACCAGACGCAGCCGGCTGCGGGCACCAACCACCATCTTTTTGGTTTACCAGAGACTCCGGTGTATCTGTCATAGTGAGTACTACAGTGCCCTCGGGCCGCGCACCGCACCGCACTAACACGCCCGCACTTCACAACCACCGGGCCCCGGGACCATCACCCCTTGCCCACAGAGGGGTCGACACCAGGCTGCACAACACCATCCCTGGGAGCCTAGTTAACGGCAGCGGTGGTGTCCACACTTACCACAACCCGTGGGTGGCGTCACGAACTTAAATCCCTAAACACTACGGCCCCGGCCGTGAACCTCCCCACCAAAGACCACACCCCCCTCACGTAGCGCCAGCTTTCCTTCAGAGCGACGTGACCACCGGGTCCGGAGGCGCTTGAGCCACCCACCGACGAGCCCGGATTCGAGCAGCTCGGCTGCCGGCCGAGCCCTGGGGTGGTACACAACCTCCGATCCTCATAAGATTTCCTTTTCTACTCCCTTCTTATCTCTTCTTCCCACAATCGCATACAAGATTTCTCTCGTGCCTCCTCCATATTCTGGAATGCTCTACCCCAGCATATCAGACTCTCACCTACCGTGGAAAGCTTCAAAAGGAACCTAAAGACCCACCACTTCTGACATGCCTACAACCTGCTGTAACCTTCAGACCAGTACACCACTGTGCAACCAGCTCTGTCCTCACCTACTGTATCCTCACCCATCCTCTGTAGACTGTGAGCTCTCGCGGGCAGGGTCCTCTCTCCTCCTGTGCCTGTCTGTGCCTTGTATTCTTTATGAAGATTGTACTTATCTCTATTGTGTATACCCTTTTTACTCTACCAGACCTCCATGTGTAAAGGCATGCACCCTATTTCCATATGGGATGAACACCAATGACCAGCGAGGACGACACTTGTGGGATATTTTTGAGTTTCCCGCCTTTCTTTTAGCGGACGTGCAGAAGTATCGCCGTTCTCTTGCTCTTCGTCTGCTGCAGATGACATTTGTTCTAGCTAGAAAATCATTTGTGACCACAAGCAGATTTAGAGAAGTTTGTATTTCCTGGAATTTTCAATCATTTGAATTCTACAAATCATTTTGTTATGGACTTGGAAAAAAAAAACATTAACAAATTGGAAACGAAAAAAAAATGTAAGTGAAAATGTCATTTTTGATGACAAAAACAATAAAAAAAAGCCTAAAGAATAACAGAATATTGAAGAAATATTAGCGGCTAATGCCTTGAAGTGGCATAATTTGTTTTATCTGGTTATATTTTTGTAAGTGAAAAACTGTGAAATAATGATGTTATTTTACCTACAAAAATATCTTTTACTCTAACGTCATCTTGTCAGATGGAGCAGAGCTCGGATTATAATTTGGCACAAAGTAGGGAGATGTTGCCGGTGAAGTTCTTCTTAGGTTACACATAAACCTATGGAGTCACATGAGGTGTGAACTTTCCTGATTCCTGCAAGCTTTGTAATAGGGAATGTCTAAACTTGTAACCTGCCGGGACCTTCCTCCTCGTGGATATCACCACAGAATTCATCTACATGTCGTGTACATGCACCAGTTGTGTCACCGTTGACAGACAGTCATGTGGTTTCTGGCAATAGAAGGTCACAGTGTTTGGCTGCGCAAAATGCTCCCTTACTTTCCATTATTTCTGCTGTTAGTATTCATTGTAATTGGTAGCTTTTCTGCTGGATATTCATTTCTCCCCTTTATGACCTAGCGGGGCTCCCCTTCCATCCAGCTGCTGATCATCAGTATTCTCTTGGTAATAAAATACTCCCATCTTCTCTGGACTGGTGCTGGTGATATTATTCAGTTCATTCAGCTCTGGTTGCAAGCAGGTGGCTTGTGCTCCTCTGTGGTATCGTTGCTGAAACTTTGCTGAACTTTTGCCTGAGTCATCTATAGATAAGTAGCTCATGCATTTTCCCCCTGTCTGTCCTCCTTGTGTCTTTCTTTAGTGTTTAGTGGGGTTGATGAGGAGCTCATTCCATCCGTTCCCTATTTAGGGTCCAGCACTAGGAATACCTGGGGTCAGGTATCCGACTCGGCGCAAAAGTGTGGAACCTATCTAGGGTGGTGAGGGACCTCATGCACCAGCACTAGGCATACCTAGGGTCATGTATCCGGCTCGGCGCAAAGGTGCGGAACCTATCTAGGGTGGTGAGGAACCTCAGGCACCAGCACTAGGGATACCTAGGGTCATGTATCCAGCTCGGCGCAAAGGTGCGGAACCTATCTAGGGTGGTGAGGGACCACAGGCACCAGCACTAAGGATACCTAGGGTCATGTATCCGGCTCGGCGCAAAAGTGTGGAACCTATCTAGGGTGGTGAGGAACCTCCGGCACCAGCAACAGGGATACCTAGGGTCATGTATCCGGCTAGGCGCATAAGTGCGGAACCTATCTAGGGTGGTTAGGGACCTCAAGCACTAGGGATACCTAGGGTCATGTATCCGGCTCAGCGCAAAGGTGCGGAACCTATCTAGGGTGGTGAGGTACCTCAGGCACCAGCAGTAGGTTTGGTCAGGGGTCATCATCTCTCCTTTCCCTAGACACAGGGGTCCCCGTCCCTTACCTTCTGCCACTCGCTTGGTCCCTGTACCTAGAGTGACAAGTTGTGGCTGTGACTATGTGATAGGCACCAGAATTTGCCCTGGTAGTCCTCTGATTTCATTGCTCCTGTAACACAATGAAGGCCTCCAGTCCAAGAGGAAGCAAAGAAGCCCCCAACATTATAACTCCTGCACCATGTATCACTATATGTTGGGGCAACTCTTTTTTACAGTCTTCATTTCTTCATCTATACACATAATGCTGGTTTGAATAGTTTCATCTGTCCATAGAACATGTTCCCGGATGAATTGGGGTCTATGACATAACACTGGGCAATGTTCAGTGTCTTTTTTTAATGCGTTCCTTCAGTGGCGTAGCTAGGGTTTCAGCTCAGGGGGGGCAAAACATCTGAGTGGGCCCCTTACCAGGTAACCATGATAACTACGGTGGCGCAGACTAATCATGGGTATAGTGGACCTCGGCAGATGACACTGATGTTACCGCTATATGGTGACTATATAGTGGTAGCTATCGGACCTGCAGCACATACAAGAGGTCACAGAGCAGTTATAGATGGTGACTTACAGCTGACGTTCTTTCGGATGGCGTTGTTCACCTTTTCTGTCTTTTCCATCTGGCCCAGACCGACATGACGACTTCTTCCAGCCACAACTCATCTACAGAAATTACCACAAAGACACTTGACTCCTCACACTTCCGGCACCGAACCCCATCTAATCCCAACCTGCAAAAACTCCTCATCCTTCCGTCACCCCAATACTGAGCCACTGCTGCCGTGTGTGTCCCTATTACTGTACCTGCTGTGTGCACAAAAACCGAC
Organism: Anomaloglossus baeobatrachus; assembly: GCF_048569485.1. Lineage (NCBI taxonomy): Eukaryota > Metazoa > Chordata > Amphibia > Anura > Aromobatidae > Anomaloglossus > Anomaloglossus baeobatrachus. The sequence goes on along the minus strand of NC_134358.1, from coordinate 553,010,167 downwards.
TCCTCTTACTGCCACACATAATAATGCCACCACTGTGCCCCCACATAATAATGCCACCACTGTGCCCCCCACATAATAATGCCACCACTGTGCCCCCACATAATAATGCCACCACTGTGCCCCCACATAATAATGCCCCCACTGTGCCCCCACATAATAATGCCACCACTGTGCCCCCACATAATAATGCCCCCACTGTGCCCCCACATAATAATGCCACCACTGTGCCCCCACATAATAATGCCACCACTGTGCCCCCACATAATAATGCCCCCACTGTGCCCCCACATAATAATGCCACCACTGTGCCCCCACATAATAATGCCCCCACTGTGCCCCCACATAATAATGCCACCACTGTGCCCCCACATAATAATGCCACCACTGTGCCCCCACATAATAATGCCCCCACTGTGCCCCCACATAATAATGCCACCACTGTGCCCCCACATAATAATGCCACCACTGTGCGTCCCACATATTAATGCCACCACTGTGTCCCCCACATAATAATGTCACCACTGTGCCTCGCACATATTAATGCCACCACTGTGCCCCCACATAATAATGCCACCACTGTGCCCCCACATAATAATGTCACCACTGTGCCCCGCACATATTAATGCCACCACTGTGCCCCCACATAATAATGCCACCACTGTGCCCCCACATAATAATGCCACCACTGTGCCTCCCACATATTAATGCCACCACTGTGCCCCCACATAATAATGCCACCACTGTGCCCTCACATAATAATGCCACCACTGTGCCCCCACATAATAATGCCACCACTGTGCCTCGCACATATTAATGCCACCACTGTGCCCCCACATAATAATGCCACCACTGTGCCCCCACATAATAATGTCACCACTGTGCCCCCACATAATAATGCCACCACTGTGCCCCCACATAATAATGCCACCACTGTGCCTCCCACATATTAATGCCACCACTGTGCCCCCACATAATAATGCCACTACTGTGCCCCCACATAATAATGCCACCACTGTGCCACCCACATATTAATGCCACCCCTGTGCCCCCCACATATTAATGCCACCACTGTGCCCCCCACATATTAATGCCACCACTGTGCCCCCCACATAGTAATGCCACCACTGTGCCCTCACATAATAATGCCACCACTGTGCCTCCACATAATAAAGCCACCACTGTGCCCCCACATAATAATGCCACCACTGTGCCCCCACATAATAATGTCACCACTGTGCCCCCACATAATAATGCCACCACTGTGCCTCCACATAATAATGCCACCACTGTGCCTCGCACTTAATAATGTCACCACTGTGCCTCCACATAATAATGTCACCACTGTGCCTCGCACTTAATAATGCCACCACTGTGCCCCCACATAATAATGCCACCACTGTGCCCCCCCCATAGTAATGCCACCACTGTGCCCCCACATAATAATGCCACCACTGTGCCCCCACATAATAATGCCACCACTGTGCCCCCACATAATAATGCCACCACTGTGCCCCCCACATAATAATGCCACCACTGTGCCCCCCACATAATAATGCCACCACTGTGCCCCCACATAATAATGCCACCACTGTGCCTCCACATAATGCCACCACTGTGCTCCGAACATATTAATGCCACCACTGTGCCCCCCACATAGTAATGCCACCACTGTGCCCTCACATAATGTCACCACTGTGCCTCCCACTTAATAATGCCACCACTGTGCCCTCACATAATGTCACCACTGTGCCTCCCACATAATAATGCCACCACTGTGCCTCCACATAATGCCACCACTGTGTCCCCCACATAATAATGCCACCACTGTGCCTCCACATAATAATGCCACCACTGTGGCCCCCACATATTAATGCCACCACTGTGCCTCCACATAATGCCACCACTGTGTCCCCCACATAATAATGCCACCACTGTGCCTCCACATAGTAATGCCACCACTGTGCCCCCACATAATAATGCCACCACTGTGCCCCCACATAATAATGCCACCACTGTGCCTCCACATAGTAATGCCACCACTGTGCCCCCACATAATAATGCCACCACTGTGCCCCCACATAATGCCACCACTGTGCCCCCACATAATAATGCCACCACTGTGCCCCCACATAATGCCACCACTGTGCCTCCCCATAGTAATGCCACCACTGTGCCCCCCCATAGTAATTCCACCACTGTGCCCCCAAATAATAATGCCACCACCGTGCCTCCACATAATAATGCCACCACTGTGCCCCCAAATAATAATGCCACCACCGTGCCTACACATAGTAATGCCACCACTGTGCCTCCCACATATTAATTCCACCACGGTGCCCCCCACATATTAATGCCACCACTGTGCTCTTTACATGGTAAAATGCCTCATTTGTGCCCTCTAAATGGTAACATTTCCCCCTAGAAAATATTAATGACCTGTGTAAGTGCCCTAGAAAGGTGCCCACATATTGTTCCTAGAAAGTAATAGAGCCCCCAGTGTGCCTTTCACGGTCACAATACTTCCCCTATAACAATAATGGTTCCTAAGTGTCCACTTAACATTTAATAATGTCCCTCCCATGTACAGCTCCCCTATACACAGTATGACGCCCTTATACCTCCCCTATACACAGTAAGATGCCTCTACCCCTTCCCTATACATAATATACCTCTACACCTCCCCTATACACAGTATGATGGGCCTACAGCTCCTTACAGACACCCGCGTACAGCCGTATACACATGGACACACCTGCGTACAGCCGTATACAGACACCTGCATACAGCCGTATACACATACACACACCTGCGTACAGCCGTATACACATACAGACATCTGCGTACAGCTGTACACACATACACACACCTGCATACAGCCGTATACACATACACACACCTGCATACAGCCGTATACACATACAGACATCTGCGTACAGCCCGATACACATACACATGTCGCGGGCGGAGGAGGGGACGCTGCGCTCTCCCACTGCTCGGGTCCGGCTGCCGCTGCTGCTGCGGCCTGCTGCTGCTCGGTGGCTCGAGCGATGGGCCGGATCCCGGGGACTCGAGCGGCGCTCCTCGCCCGTGAGTGAAAGGGGTTTGGTTTTTGGGATAGTTTATTGTCTGTGACGCCACCCACGGTTGTGGTGATTGTAGGGACACCACCGCTGCTCTGTATGGGAATCCCGGGAGCGGTGACAGGGAGCAGCAAAGTTGTTAGTTCTCCCCTCCGTGGGTAGGGGGTGGTTGTCCCGGGGCCCAGTGATGAGTTGGGGGATGAAGGATGGCGGGGCCGGTGCAGGGCTTGGTGGGGTGCAGGGACGCGGGGGCAGCGCTGTGCCTCACGGCACTGTGGTACTCACTCAGCCTGAGACGGTGACACAGTTCTCGGTAAAACACACGACTGGAAAGACGGTTCCCACGGACGGCTGCTGTTGCTTTTCCCCGGTAGTTGACGGTGACGGTCCCTTTTCCTGCACCTAAGTCTAAGTTGGTAGCGATGAGTTCCCACCGGTAACCCGCTCCCCGGCTTGGATATGTGCCGGAGGAGCCCCTCTTTGCCCGCAGGCGCTGGCCCTGAGAAACTGGTGCCTTGGCGGTGGCGGTGTCTCTCTCTAACGGTTGGACTGTTGCCTTCAATCGGGACTTGGTTGTTGGGAGACCCAGAGGTCCCCTTCACTGACGGATTTGGCAAATGCACGGCGACTCCTAGCCTTGCCGGGATCCGAAAGGCCCCTGCCAATGGTGCTGGCTTCTCTTCGTATACCGCTCCAGTACCGCCGGGCCACCACCCGTCCACGGTCCTTTCGGCAACCTCCAAGCAGCTTCTCCTGCAGACGGTCACCGCCGTCTGCCGACCTTGCTGTTCTCAGTCCGGGGCACACACCCGGACCAACTTCAGGCTTTCTCAACTGTCACTTTCTCTGTCACTACTCTCACTGTCCTCCTTCTCCTTCCTCTCTCACTCCTCTACCACTTCACTGTTTACTCCTTCACTTCCCTAGCTGAACTCTCCTCTCCCTTCCTCCTCCAAACTCTAACTCCATCTGCCCGGTTTTCCCGCCTCCAGGGCTGTGAACTCCTCGGTGGGCGGAGCCAACCGCCTGGCCCACCCCCTGGTGTGGTAATCAGCCCCTGGAGGAAGGCAACAAGGATTTTTGTGTAGCTTTGGTGTACCTATCCGGGGTGTAGGGTGTGGTAGTGTTATGACCTGTGACCCCTGGCTTGCCCAGGGCGTCACACACACACCTGCATACAGCCGTATACACATACAGACACTGCGTACAGCTGTATAAACATACAGACACCTGCATACAGCCATATACACATACAGACACCTGCGTACAGCTGTATAAACATACAGACACCTGCATACAGCCATATACACACACATATATACAGACACCTGCGTACAGCCGTATACACACACATATATACAGACATCTGCGTACAGCCATATACACACACATATATACAGACACCTGCGTACAGCCATATACACACACATATATACAGACACATACACAGATATAGTCACATAGAAGTGTATACATATTTGAAAACATTCACATACAAATAATCATACACAAAAGACAGACACAATCCTATACACAGACACATACTGGAGGTGCTTTTTACTTTGATGATTGGGGGACACTTCTCTCTCGTGCAGCCACAGACTTGTTTCATGCCATGGTAAATCCCTCTAAGCTAAAGGACCTGTGGTGATGTCACGCCCATGTGATCAGAAGGGGCGGGACCTCAGCAACGCAGGTGATGACAGAAAAGAAACTCCAGGTGTCCTGGAGTTCTTTATGATAGAAGCGGGGACCGAGGTAAGACCTCCAGATGGAGGGTGCAGGGGGGCGCAGGGGGAGAGGGGGGGGCGAAGCCTACATGATTATAGTGGACGGGAGGAAACATGGCCACGCCCACTAACAAAGCCGGTCACGCCCACTACCCAGTCAGCTTCTAATCACTGGGATGCAGCCACAACACTGGATGGAGCGCGCGCTGCATGACGTCATTATAACGCACGTGGCCGCGTACTGTGCATGCCAGCGGCCGGGTCTCCTGTACTATGTGGCGGTCAGCACTGTCTGCGCCTGTCAGTGTGGCCGGCCACATCTTAGTACAAGAGACACGGCCGCGCGCAATTCACTCTGCGCGGCCATGTGTGTTATAATGACATTATGCAGCAGGCGGCACGCGGCCGGCCCTCAACAATAGCTGGGAAAGCAGCCTGGGAGAGCTATATCGCTGTGCACGCTGATATAGTTAATGGTATTGCAGCTCCGGGTGAGCCCCCTCTGAGCACAGGGCCCGGGGCGGCGGCACCCTCTGCCCCCCCCCCCCCCCGCTAGCTACGCTACTGCGTTCCTTTAATCATTGGGTAGAGATGAACGAAGTTGAGGTTCGGTGTTCGTACCAAACATAGTGTGAAGCCCCTCAGGTGTTGTATCGGTGCATACCTTCAGGGACTCCACGTAGCTGGTGCTGGTCACAGGTAGGGAATCTTCAGTTTTAATCGTGACGCCACTCTCAGTATTGCGGTCAGTGGGGACCGCCACTGCAGGTTAGGGGACGCCTGGGGCTGATGGTGGGTGCAGTCGGATATAGTAGCCTCCTGAGAGTGAGGCAAGCCCCAGGGCCCGGTGTGGGTTTGTAGTACCACAAGTCGCAGAATGACTCAAACACAGTCCAAGAAGTCTTTTAACGTGTTTACTCACTGTTTGGAGGTCACGGTGAGATGCCCGGGCGACACTGTGATAACCAGGTGGAACCAGGAATTCCAGGAGGCCGTTCTGAGGGTAGCTGTCCACTCGCCTTCCTTGCACTCTTTCTGTTTTAGGAGGATCCTTTGCTTGAAGCGTGGTAGGACCCCTCCAGGGAAGCTGTTACCACCCTGCTCCCCTCTCTCTGGCTCGTCTGCCGGCAGCGTGGCCTTGGTGGGATGGCTTCTGGCCCTGTCCCCTTATGGGCCTGGTGATTGCTGCTTGGCTCTAGCTCTGTGTAGTCGTGGTGAGGGCATGAAGTACCCCCCCCACCTGTAGGTTAAGCAGCTCTGGATGATCTGCTGCCTGTTCTGGGGACCTAGTTCCCCTTGTGTGCTCGGATACTGGGATCTCCGTACTCAGCCACCCCTCTTTCTCTGGATGCTCTTCAGGCCGACCCACAGTACTCCGTTCTCCTCCGCTTTCAGCTACAGCACTCCTCAGGACCTGTCTGCACGGGAGCTTCTCTGCTCCCCCTCCATACACTTCAACTTCTTCCTCTCGACTCCCTCACTTCCTCTCTCTCTCTGCCCTGCTTCCTAGCAACCAGCCCCTGAACACACCCCTAGCTGGGAATTGAAAGTTAACTCCTTCTGGCTACCCAAGGGTCCCCTCTGGTAATGTGGGAGGCCTGGTCACTATATGTTTGTGTGTGCACCTCATCCTGGCCTTTGGAGATTACCTGGAAGCATTGTCCCCGCATGGGTGCAATACTCTGTGGTGCCTGACCAGGTCAGGGGCGCCACATTCCCCCTTAGTTATCATCAGCACGTCCTCGGGCTGCAAAGACAAGAGAAAGAAAAAAGGTAATTACAAACTTTTCCCACACAGGGGCAATTATTTACATTTAAACATACCAGGTACCATTCCACCACCAACCACCCACATGTCCGAACCCCACCCAAAAACCTCCAGGGAGGTAGGTCGCCGGTCCTTTTGGTGACCAGGGCTGGGCCATCACATTCCCCAGACCTTTCCTCCAATCTTCCTCTCCTGAGGAGAGTGGTGTAAGGTAGGCCCCATAAACAGGCGTACCCGCTTCCGAGTGTTGGAGGGCAGGCCCCATAAACAGGCGTGCCCCCTTGTTGGTGCAGAGCCATGCCCCTCAACAGGCAGACTCTGTGGTTGATACCAAGGAGGCAACTTTTTACAATGCAAAGTTTGTGGTTAAAGCCAGTTCATAACCAGTGGTCTAACATTTTAAGGAGGTCTCACAATAGTCCTTGTGGGCACATTTCGCTTAAACGTTACTTAACTATAAACAGGTTAAACATTACATTTCATACAGTCACTTTGAACTAAACTGTACTTTCTCTATAGCGTAATGGGAGCTGACCAAAGTTGCTGCGGGTTGATCTACGCAGTACTATACTGTCATCTGTCTGAGGTTGTGTTCTCCCACCCGATGTATGTGTCTCAATGTGAATTCTGGGTGTACTGGGTACTGATACCAATGCGTGGTTTTCTGCTTCAGCTACATTTGGCACTTCTAGGTTCTGAACAGGTGCTTCTAGGTCTCCTACTTCTCTAGATTGAGTGAATGTAATGACTGGAATAACAACTGCTCCATTGTATTGAGGCCAACTTGCTGGAAAATCTCCAAGCGCAGTATGGATCATCCTTTCTTTTGGTTCCTGAACTGGCAAAGGGTTGGGAATTTCTTCAGGGATTCTTAGTTGTTCAGGACATTTCTTTAAGCGATCTCTAGAAACGACAGCTGTTGTTTTTCCTCCATCTTTGCTGATAAGGCATGTCTTTTCATTGCTAAGCGTTGATGGTAACACAGTATAGGGTTCTTCTTCCCAGTGATTGTCAAGTTTATGACGCCTTCTCTTTCCCTTGAGAACTATATCTCCCGGCATCAAAGGAACAGCAGGTGCTTTTCGATTGTAGGCCTTTTCTTGTTTCTCACGCTGCTGAGTCAGGCTTCGCTCCACACACTCTTGTACTTTCTTGTATTGGGCTTGGCGGTTGGAATCCCAATCAGCACCTTGTTGATGGTCTTCAGGGGTCTCAACTCCCATTTCCAGATCTACTGGCAACCTCCCTGGTCTGGCCCTCATCAGGTATGCCGGTGTGCAGTTCGTGGAACTCACAGGGATGTTGTTATACATGTCCACTAGATCGGGCAGTTTTTCCGGCCACTGATTTCGTTCTTCTAGTGGGAGCGTCTTCAGAAGATCGAGAATGATGTGGTTCATCTTCTCACACATGCCATTGGTCTGAGGATGGTAAGGCGTAGTACGGATCTTCTGGCAGCCGTATAGGTTACAAAACTCCTTAAACACTTCAGCTTCAAAGGCTGGTCCTTGGTCAGTGAGCACTTGATCTGGGTAGCCATGTGGTCGACAGAAGTGTGTCTGGAAAGCTTTGGCTGCAGTTTGACCTGTCAAGTCCTTGACTGGTACTACCACCAGGAATCTGGAGTAGTGGTCAACCATAGTGAGAGCGTAGTTGTAGCCTTGTCTGCTGGGTGCCAACTTTACATGGTCCAGGGCCACGATCTCCAGGGGCCGTTTAGTTTGGATGGGCTGGAGTGGTGCTCTCTGGCGGTGCTGGTCTTTTCTTCTAAGATTGCAAGGCCCGCAGTTTCGACACCACTTCTCTAGGGCAGATCTCATGCCCACCCAGTAGAATCTTACTTTAAGTAGGGCCTCCAGTTTCTTCCAACCAAAGTGGCCTGCACCATTGTGATAGGCTTCTAGCACCATCCTCGTATCCTTCTGTGGTACAATCACTTGCCACACCTTCTCATGCGTCCTCGGGTCAATGATGCTCCTGTAAAGTTTGTCTTGATAGATGAATAATCGACCCCTCTCCTTCCATAGGTACTGTGCCTCAGGTGGGGCTCCTTTGTCAAGGCTGGCGCCAGGCTGGCTGATCAGTTTCTTTACCAAGCCCACCGCTGGATCATTTTCCTGGGTCTCCTTCCAGTTGTAATGAGGTAGTGGGTTCAGGGTCACCTCTTGGCGGTTGGCACGCGACTGCCGACACTGTTTTGCTCCATGGCGATGGAACGCTGGCAGCTCAATCTCTTCCAGATCATCTTCATCTTCACCCTCGTCTGCTAGGTGAGGCATCCTGGACAGAGCATCTGCGTTGCCGTTCTTGCGGCCAGCTCGATACTTGACAGTAAAGTCATAATTCGCCAGTCGGGCTACCCAACGCTGCTCCATGGCACCCAATTTAGCAGTATCCAAGTGGGTCAGGGGGTTGTTGTCCGTGAAGACAGTGAATTTGGTGGCTGCCAAGTAGTGCTTGAACCGCTCTGTGATAGCCCATACCATGGCCAGGAACTCTAGCTTGAATGAGCTATAATTCTCTGGGTTTCTTTCGGTAGGCCTGAGCTTCCTGCTGGCGTAAGCAATCACACGCTCTTTGCCTCCCTGCACCTGTGAAAGCACTGCTCCCAGTCCCACATTACTGGCATCTGTATACAGTACAAATGGTAGACTGTAGTCAGGGTAGGCTAGGATCTCTTCACCCGTCAAGGCCCCTTTCATTTGTCTGAAGGAGTGTTCTTCTGCTTCTCCCCAGTGAAATGGCGGGCCGGAGGTCTTTCCTTTCTTCTTTGGGTGGCCTACCAGGAGCTCTTGCAAAGGCGCTGCCATTTTCGTGTAGCCCTTGATGAACCTTCTGTAGTAGCCTACCAAGCCAAGGAACTGACGTACCTCCCGGACGGTAGTAGGTGTGGGCCATTCCTGGATGACTGTGACCTTCTCTGGGTCCGGTGCTACTCCTTCTGCACTGACCACGTGACCTAGGTACTGGACCTTTGGCTTCAGTAAATGGCACTTGGATGGTTTCAGCTTCATTCCATATCGGGATAGTGCTTCAAAGACTTCAGCCAGGTGTTTCAGGTGGTCCTCGTAGGTCTTGGAGTACACGATGACATCATCCAGGTAGAGCAGGACGGTTTCAAAGTTGAGGTGCCCTAGGCAGCATTCCATAAGCCTCTGGAAGGTCCCGGGGGCATTGCAGAGTCCAAATGGCATGCTGTTGAACTCACAGAGGCCCATTGGGGTGGTGAAGGCCGTCTTCTCCCGATCTTCTTCTGCTACAGATACTTGCCAGTAGCCACTAGTAAGATCTAGGGTAGAAAAGTAGTTAGAGGCTTTCAAGGCAGCGAGGGATTCCTCTATCCTTGGCAAAGGGTAGGCATCCTTGTGTGTTATCTGATTTATCCGTCTATAATCCACACACATCCTCATCGTGCCATCCTTCTTTCTTACCAGGACTAGGGGAGCTGCCCAGGGGCTGCAACTGTCCCTTATGACTCCTGCCTCCTTCATGTCCTTCAGCATGTCCTTTGTGCGCTGGTAATGGGCTGGTGGAATAGGCCTATGTCTTTCCTTAATGGGAGGATGACTGCCTGTGGGTATGTGATGTTGCACCCCTTTGATCCTACCAAAGTCTAGTGGGTTCTTACTAAAGACCTGCTCGTATTCCTGCACGACCCTGTAAACCCCATGTTTCTGGTAGTCGGGTGTAGAGTCAGTCCCCACGTGTAGTTTCTGGCACCAATCCTCTAACTGCTTTTGGGAGGTCTCACCCTCTTTTGAGTCAGCTTGTGTCAGGGGACCTACAGGTGTTATGGCGTCATCTGAGCATGTAAACAGTTTGGCTATGGTAGCGTACCTTGGTAGTCTGGCTTCCTCCTCCCCACAGTTCAACACTCGTACAGGCACTCGTCCCTTGTGTACGTCAACTACCCCCCTGGCTGTCAGAATCGTGGGCCAGTGGTCTGAATGAGTGGGCTCTAGTACAGCCTGGTAATCTTGTCCTCTGAGACCTACCGCTGCTCTACACCACATCATCATTTCACTCCGTGGGGGTATCACAATGGGGTTAGCATCCATCACCCGTACACTACCAATCTCACCGCCAGTCTGTTTTACCTGTTGCTTCCTCAGAATGATTCGGATCTCCTTTTGCAAGGCTCTTTGCGACCTGCCGTCAGCACCTTCAACAATCTGGTGAAGCAACAACAACACTTCCCCTAGGCAATTTTCTATGACATTAGTGCCCAAAATCATTTGCGGGTTCCTTTCTCTAACATCAGTGTCCACAACAATCAGTCCTTGTCCCTTCATTTCCTGCCTTCCCACCTTTATGGTTACCTCTTTGACCCCGATCTGGTCTATAGGTTGTCCGTTGGCAGCATAGATGGTGAGGGAGGGGTCCGGTGGTCGGAGATCGCCGTCCGACCAAAACCTCCGATAAAGGACATGCGGGATCGTGGTGACCTGAGAGCCGGTGTCCAATAATGCCGGGGTAGGGATCCCGTCCAAGACGATGGACAGGACAGGACGTCCACCCACGTACTGATCACAGCAGCGACTTGGGCCTGATCTTCTTAATCCTGAGGACTGGCCCTCGGCCCCAGGTTTGACTCGTTTAAAGGACAGGCCCTTGCATAGTGACCTGCCTTCTGGCAACGACGACAGATGGGTTGTCCAGCTGAGTCATAGCGATCACTGCTCCTGCCTCGAGTTGGGGGACCCCTTCTCCTCCGCATCCAAGGGACGTCCTCTGGGTTGTCGGCTAGCAGGATCTGATGAGGGACTTTGGTCTCTGAGGGCAACTGCATTGCTTTCAGGATTTGTGCGACGTCCTTAGTGAGCTGCTGCACTTGGGAGGATAGCGTACTTATGGTCTCTGCTGGCGCGTTGAGTCCTTTTGCAGTCATCAGGGCCTGCGTGGAGGATTCCGCTCCTGCAGCCGTGGAACTGGCAGGGTCTGTGTCCACAGGGGGTTGGAGTGCTTTCACTGCCCGGTCTTTCAGAATGGCAAAGTCCACGTCGGGGTGTTCTAGGGACCACAGCTTCATCTGCTTCCCATCCTCAGGAGAGCGCAGGCCCCGCAAGAATTGTTCCTTCATCATCCGGTTTCCTTCCTGGTCACTGACAGGGTCCACCAGCTTGAGAGCCCGTAGTGCAGCCTGCAGCCTGAGGGCATAGTCTCTTATACTATCTTGGGGCTTCTGACGGCAGTGATAGAAGTCCGTTCTCAGCTCTCCCTCTGTGCGGTGTTCAAAAGCAGCTGCTAGTTTGGCAAAGATGGTCTCAACAGAGCTCCGGTCATCATTGGCCCAGGACTCAGCTTCCAATTCTGCTGCTCCAGTCAATTGTCCCAGCACCACAGCGGCCCTCTGTTTACCAGTCATCGCGTGCATGTCTAGCAGGGTGTTGATCTTTTTCTTAAACCCGGTCAGCGTGTCTATTTTACCGGCGTATTGAGGCAGCCATTGCGCCCCTGGGGCATACAACAAGGACACTGGCATTATGGGGGCGACCTCGGCCGGCGCAGCTGCGACCGCGGCACCGGCACCAGGCGCTGCGGCGTCCAGCGCGACAGGGGCTGGCATCGCTTGGGCTGCGTCGCCCTGACCAGGGGCATTACCTCCTGCAGCGTCCATTTTTCTTCAGAAATCTGCGCGCTCCCTTTCCACTTCCTGGGTCAGAACGCTCTCTGAATTGTGGGGATTCTGGGGCGGCCACACCTCTTCGTGGGCGGTGCTCTTCTCCCTCGCGCGGGCTGCAGCGCGCGCTTTTGAAGATGGCAATATGGCGGCGGTTCAATTTTTGCGGTCGGACCTCTGAGGCACACGGTCACCTGTCTGAACAGGTCTAGTCCTTATCCTGTTCGTGACGCCAGAAGATGTGAAGCCCCTCAGGTGTTGTATCGGTGCATACCTTCAGGGACTCCACGTAGCTGGTGCTGGTCACAGGTAGGGAATCTTCAGTTTTAATCGTGACGCCACTCTCAGTATTGCGGTCAGTGGGGACCGCCACTGCAGGTTAGGGGACGCCTGGGGCTGATGGTGGGTGCAGTCGGATATAGTAGCCTCCTGAGAGTGAGGCAAGCCCCAGGGCCCGGTGTGGGTTTGTAGTACCACAAGTCGCAGAATGACTCAAACACAGTCCAAGAAGTCTTTTAACGTGTTTACTCACTGTTTGGAGGTCACGGTGAGATGCCCGGGCGACACTGTGATAACCAGGTGGAACCAGGAATTCCAGGAGGCCGTTCTGAGGGTAGCTGTCCACTCGCCTTCCTTGCACTCTTTCTGTTTTAGGAGGATCCTTTGCTTGAAGCGTGGTAGGACCCCTCCAGGGAAGCTGTTACCACCCTGCTCCCCTCTCTCTGGCTCGTCTGCCGGCAGCGTGGCCTTGGTGGGATGGCTTCTGGCCCTGTCCCCTTATGGGCCTGGTGATTGCTGCTTGGCTCTAGCTCTGTGTAGTCGTGGTGAGGGCATGAAGTACCCCCCCCACCTGTAGGTTAAGCAGCTCTGGATGATCTGCTGCCTGTTCTGGGGACCTAGTTCCCCTTGTGTGCTCGGATACTGGGATCTCCGTACTCAGCCACCCCTCTTTCTCTGGATGCTCTTCAGGCCGACCCACAGTACTCCGTTCTCCCCCGCTTTCAGCTACAGCACTCCTCAGGACCTGTCTGCACGGGAGCTTCTCTGCTCCCCCTCCATACACTTCAACTTCTTCCTCTCGACTCCCTCACTTCCTCTCTCTCTCTGCCCTGCTTCCTAGCAACCAGCCCCTGAACACACCCCTAGCTGGGAATTGAAAGTTAACTCCTTCTGGCTACCCAAGGGTCCCCTCTGGTAATGTGGGAGGCCTGGTCACTATATGTTTGTGTGTGCACCTCATCCTGGCCTTTGGAGATTACCTGGAAGCATTGTCCCCGCATGGGTGCAATACTCTGTGGTGCCTGACCAGGTCAGGGGCGCCACAATAGACTTTACAAAAAAACAGAGTTCGGTGCTTTCTGTAGGCAAACCACTCATGCGAACATCAGGTACGCTCAGGTACGTTCGGTGTTCAGCCCAGTGCGAGCCTCCAAAAAATGGAAAAACCCCGTCCACCTGCCCCCCGAAAGTGATCTGTTTATGGCTAGCTGCATGTGGTCAGAGACCCAAACTGCCCAATTAGTGACTTTTATTGGGGGTTCATGTCAAGTCCGAACTTTATCTAAACTCCAGCGGAACCTGCTGAACCAAACTTCCACAGCTCCACTCATCTCTAGCAGTGAGGTCTTCCTTGTCCAATGCCATAACGCCATGTTTTATTCTGTATGCAGAGTATTGTGCAGGTTCAAACCATCACTACAGATGTTTCCAGTCTTAAGCCTGAAGGTTTTTTAATGTTATTTCAGGCTTTTTTCCATATTTCACATCACTTTTTAAGGTTCTATCATCAATTCCCCTCATTCCAACATGTCCTGGAAGGTTCTTGACTGTTCCATGAGTAGTAAATTTCTTAACTTTTTGCATGGTTGCAACTGGAATATTAAACGCTTTGGAGATAATCTTCAGACTGCTTGTGCTTGGTGATAACATTTCAGGTCTGACAATGTGGGGAGAGCTGTTTATTTACTAATTAATCACATATTGGACTCTGTTTCAAAATGAAGAGCCGGTGATATTAAACGTGTCATGAAATTGTTTTAAATTTTGTAATTTTTTACCATTTTTTTGTTCATTTTATTGTGTCTTGTACTTTCCTGCATTAAACATATGAGCTTATATACAGCAGGTGAAATAAGTATTGAACGCGCCAACAATTTTCTAAGTAAATATATTTCTAAAGGTGCTATTGACATGAATTTCTTATCAGATGTGATTAATAACCATCAAACCATAGATGTCCATAATTTAAGTTATGTGGAATAATGAGAAATGAGAAAAAGTATCGAACATATGAAGAAATAGAGGTGCAAAAAGCTATGGAAAGTCATGACACCAGCTGGAATCTATCTGTAGTTAGAAATCAATCCTGACACTTAGTGAAAAATAATATCTGCTGGTTCAACTGGTGGCGTATAAAAGGTGTCTCATTACCAAGGTGCCACACAAGAAACATCTCATGATGGGTAAAACCAGTGAGCTGTCTCAATAGGAGGGAAAAGAATTAACAGAGGAGTTGTTCCTGAGCCAAGGACTATCTGTGGAGAGTTAAAAAAAGACATGAAATCAGCATGTACAATTGTTTAAAAAAAAACCAATAAGTAATGCACTCACCCTCCATGGCCTGTATGCACGCTCCTGTATGCACGCTCCTGTATGCACGCTCCTGTATGCACGCTCCTGTATGCACGCTCAACACACAAGAGTCCATTACTGAGCAGAAACCAGGTTCAAGCACATTTAAAGTTTGCTCAACAACATTTAGACAAGTCTGTGAACTACTGGGAGAACAAAGTCTGGTCCGAGGAGACAAAAATTGATATCTTTGGATTACATAATACATACCATGTTTGAAGGCCAAAAAGCAAATCATCCCAAAAAAAACAACAACAGTGAAGTGTGGAGGTAGGACCATCATGGTGTGGGGCTGTTTTTCTGCATTCGACTCTGGTGAACTTCATATAATTGAAGGACGGATGAAAGAACAAATATATCAAGACATTCTAGGTAAAAATCTGCTGCCATTTACCAGGATGATGAAGATGAAATAAGGATGGACATTTCAGCAAGAAGAGAACGATCCCAAATACACAGCTGAGGAAATTCTCAATTGGTTTCGGAGAAAGAAAATAAAGCTGCTATAATGGCCGAGCCAATCACCGCTCAGAGTTCAAAGAAGGAGCTCGAGACCTGCAGGATGTGAAGAGTGTTTGTGTGGAAAAATGGGCCAAAATCCACCTGAGCAATAAAGAAAGAAGCTGGCTGTTTTTGCACGTGGGGCTTTCGTGATGTCACAACGTCACATGAGCCCCATCCATCCAGGCCGAAACCTCGACACCTGCTGTTTCCCATCACCAGAGACTGTCCCTTCCGTATCCCTGGGGCCGGGTCAGCCATCGCATCACTAGTCTTTCCAAGTGGCTCCTGGTCTCACACCTGCAGCTACTAGAGGCTCTCGTGAAAACCATGTGTGGTTCCACAGTGAAGCCCCTCTGGGTTTTCTGTGTGCTGTGGCCTAGTGGGTCCGCTAAATCCCCTGCTTGCCCAGTGAACATAATAAAGAAGATGAGTATTATTTTATACCTCTTCAAATTTTTTCTTCCCTGGACAACCCTTTTCAGTTTTCTTCTGGTGCTATAATCCTCAGGGTTCTGCTCAGTTTTTCACCCACTAAAGTCACCTTGACCTTCTTCTTTACTGCATGTTCTCCACCACACAGGCCCATAATTCACAGTAGATGTGTTCATATAACAATATCTAATACCAAAAGAGAGCTGGATCTCCTCAGACCACCAACGTGTGTAGGAACGTCTATGGTCCTTCCAATAACATCTGCACCCACAGGCTCTTTGCAAAAAAAGAAAAAAACCAAGGGTGAGAAGCCAAACATTTTTATTGGGTGAATTTCCCCCCTGTGTGTCCTCCTTGTGTCTTTGTTTAGTGTTTAGTGGGATTGATGAAGAGCTCATCCCATCCGTTCCCTATTTAGGATCGTACCAAACATAGACTTTACAAAAAAACAGAGTTCGGGTGCTTTCTGTAGGCAAACCACTCATGCGAACATCGGGTATGCTCGGGTACGCTCGGTGTTCAGCCCAATGCGAGCCACCAAAAAATGGAAAAACCCCGTCCACCTGCCTCCCGAAAGTGATCTGTTTATGGCTAGCTGCCTGTGGTCGGAGACCCAAACTGCCCAATTAGTGACTTCCATTGGGGGTTCAGGTCAAGTCCGAACTTTATCTAAAGTCCAGCAGAACCTACCGAACTGAACTTCCACGGGTCCACTCATCTCTAGCAGTGAGGTCTTCCTTGTCCAATGCCATAACGCCATGTTTTGTTATGTATGTAGAGTATTGTGCTGGTTGAAACCATCACTTCAGATGTCTCCTGCCTTAAGCCTGAAAGTTTTTTTTATGTTGTTTCGGGCTTTTTTTGCAACATTTCACATCACTTTTTAGGGTTCTATCTCCTCAGACCACCAACGTGTGTAGGAACGTCTATGGTCCTTCCAATAACATCTGCACCCACAGCCTCTTTGCAAAAAAAGAAAAAAAGCCAAGGGTGAGAAGCCAAACATTTTTATTGGGTGCGTCTTCCTCATTCACAGCCGCACAGACCAGTTGGACTTTATTTTCTGAGTTGGCCAGTCAATTAGACGTACAATTAGGCTTTCTCTGCAGTGGAAAAATTTGTACTTGGAAATGGCGTATATCTAATAAAGTATGACAAGTTGCATATGTTCCTTAATCTTTAGCAGATCTGCTTTGCTACATTAGTGTTGTATTTATCAATGGCAAAAAAAAAATAGTTGAGGCTCTGCTTAAACATAGGAAGGGAAACCCGTACACCTGATAGTCAGCGTCCCAGATCCAGGCCTGATCCAATTAGTAGGTCACTGTCTCTCCATTTATTTTCCTTTGAATCTCAGGCCTCATCACTGATGAAAGTCCATATGGGTATTTAACATTTCAGTTCAACATCCAGCTGGGGAGTTGATGAACGGCAGAGGTAGAAAACATTCAGGAGAGGAAGTAAAGTTCCAGCGGGGGTAATTATCACCGAATACTTCTGAGGAGCATGCAGGGATATTATCTCCACCAGAACAGACTGCACATGGCCGGCCTCCCTCCCAGGAGATGTCACTTTCCTCAAGGTGTAAGGGGCCATGGATGTGGTTCTCATGGATATCCAGAAGATTTATGGTAGGGCGTATATAAAAAAACTGAGTTGTACGATCAAGTGTGGGTCCTACATGATTAATACCATCATCTCCCCCTTCTAAGGCCAAGGCTCCAGAGCGACTTTTGGTCGCCCAAGACTTGACGTCAGGTAGTGGAATTGTGGCATTTGATGTAAATACCAAACGTCAAGGTGAAGGCTCTGCCATAGTATGGTCGTATAGTACAGTCCCTGTCTTCTGGGATCGATTAATCTGGAAATTCTGATATTTGGAAACTTATTGAGTTCACAGAACCGTGAGATAATAAGGAGGACTTTGCTGAAAAAAATAAGTACCACTTAGTAGGTGGGGTACTATAGATTCCTACCATCTGAAAAGGCAGATCGAAAGATGGCACATGTACAGTCTTTGTAGGCTGCAACTGATGGTATGAGCAGTCTGGGCCCTGAAGTCCATTTTTAGGGATAGGCAGAGATCAACCAAAACCATGGTCGAGAATCATGATTCATTTATGAAAATCTAAACTGATAGAAGATGCTTAGCAAGTCGTCAGGAATTATAAGAACTCTTCAGCTTCGGCATGGACTGTTGGGTTAACTTAAGATCCCTTTAATAGTCTGAGCAGGGGCATATATAGAAATCATGGGGCCCCATAGCAGAATTTCTAACTGGGTCCCCACCCCCCAACAAAAAAAAAAATTCAGCTGGGTCACATAATAGCATATGTCACAATTTTTCACCCCTTTCAAAGTAACTCACTTTCTATTGAAGCCCTTAGATTCCCCCCTTTCATTGTACTCATAAGGTTTCAATAGCAACAAAAGTACCCCGCAAACATTGTATGATTCCCATTGAATTTCTCCACAGTTTATACGCATAGTATATTGACCCTACTGTACCCCCCTCAACTACCCCAGCAAAGTATGGTGACCACAAAACAGTATGATCCCCAAATATGATCCCTATATAGCCCTCCATGCAGTATAATAGGATTAAATATAGTATAATGGTCTCCACACCTCTTTACACTGTATTAAAGCCCCCACTAACCCTCCATATAGTATAGTGGCCCCCACACAGCCCTTAACAGAGTATGATGGACCCCACACAATCTTTCAGACTGTATAATTCCTTGCATACATATGACTGTCATGGCCTCCAAGTATATGAAATCTAAGGGGTACTTTGCACACTGCGACATCGCTAGCCGATGCTAACGATGCCGAGCGCGATAGCCCCCGCCCCCGTCGCACCTGCGATATGTAGTGCGAGCTGCCGTAGCGAACATTATCGCTACGGCAGCTTCACACGCACTTACCTGGTCGGCGACGTCGCTGTGACTGCCGAAGAATCCCTGCTTCAAGTGGGAGGTGCGTTCGGCGTCACCGCAACATCACTAAGCGGCCGGCCAATAGCAGCGGAGGGGCGGAGATGAGCGGGATGTAAACATCCCGCCCACCTTCTCCCTTCCGCATTGCCGGTGGACGCCGGGCGAAGGTAAGGAGATGTTTGTCGCTCCTGCGGATTCACACACAGCGATGTGTGGAGCCGCAGAAGCGACAAACAACATCGTACCTACGGACGCACCGACATTATGAAAATGAACGACGTGACACAGATCACCGATTTTGGACTGTTTCACGCTCGTTCATCTTCTCTCCTAGGCTTTACACGTTGCGACATCGTTACCGGCGCCGGATGTGCGTCACTTTCGATTTGACCCTCGACGATATCGCAGTTGCGATGTCGCAATGTGCAGAGTACCCCTAACTCTCATCTTGGCCCCATGTATGACATAAGGGAAGACACGTGTAGTGCCCCTGACTATATCAGGGAACTGCATCCTGTATTCCAGGGTGCAGGGCCCACCCTCCCATGGTTCCAGGTTCCCATCAATAGTGTCACTGACATCTGCACTACAAATCCCAACCACACCTCACACCAGGGCTGGACAGACACACCAGTGGGTTGGTCTAGTTGGAGCACGGCCGCCCACCTAGGGGTCAAGCAGACTGGTGGGAGGGAGGAAAAGGAGAGCAGAACAGAGTTAGCCCTCAGAGATGGAGGAGCAGGGGATTTAGAGCTCCCAGGGAGGCGACAGGTTGGGTCGTAAACGGTGGTCCGGGAGCACAGGGTTCGGGACCGGTATTAGGAACACTGGACAGGAGTGTAACAGATGCAGTCTAGGAGGGCTGTTGGTACCAGAAAGCCCAGCCACCTTACCGATACCGAGCACAGCGGGGTACAGGACCCTAGATCCTAGCTTCACGCAACCTGATAATGAACCTGTGGAGGATAGTCTGTTTATGAACTTTCCCCAAGAGCTCAGAGATTGGAGGCATCAGCACAATGAGGGGGATAGGGTTCTCCAGAAATACACAACCAACTGAAATCCCAAGTGCCAGCCACCAAGAGCACAGCTGTCATACACACAGATGGATAGCGGGGCCCCGAAAGCTTCAAGCCAAGGGGCCACAACTGTAAATCAATTTTTGCACGGAGGCAGGGCTCCGGACTTACCAAGTGACACTGGTGGGAGCGGGACCTGGATGGGCTCCCCCCATAGAGACTGCGGTGCCTAGAGACTTTGGTTTACCATCTGTGTGGGTGTCTGCTTAATCCACCTGATCCAGCACCACGATTACCGCAGTAAGTAATCTGACCCCTGCACCCTGCTTCCCAAGGCCAAGCCACCCGTTCACCAAATCCCCACTATCCGGAGCCTTCCCTACCTGCGGAGGGACAAACACCTGTCTGCCCACACCATCTGCCCCAGTACTCCCATCGGCAGCAGCGGTACTCCCCTTTACCGCAACCCGCAGGTGGCGTCACGAACATTCATCCCCTGTCAATATCCCCTTACATTTGAAGTGGCCGCAAGCCCCCGCGTCCGGAGACCCTCGAGCCACAGCAACCCCGGATCCGAGCAGTTCAACTGCTGCTGTGGCGGCACATATGGTTGTCATGGCCTCCAAGTATATGAACTCTAATATTCATCTTGGCTCCAAGTATAACCATAAGCGAAAAGATGACTGTCATGGCCTCTAAATATATGAAATCTAGAATTCATCTTGGCTCAATGTAGGAGCACAAGTGAAAAGATGACTGTCATGGTCTCCGAAAATATGTGATGTGGTTTCACACTATTCATCTTGGCTCCATCGATGACCACAAGTGAAGAGATGACTGTGATGGCCTCAAAATATATGAAATATGGTTATATAGAGCCACATCTTGTACTTATCTTGGCTCCAACTTTAGAAGAAATGGGTTATGACCTCATACTCATCTTGGCATATCTATCTTATCTAACAGGTGCGCCCTACTTTATCTGCACATTGATTCCCTCTTTGACCATATTGCCCCTTTCCTTCATTTAAAGCAACAAGTTTATTGATTATTGAGCTTCACGTTGACCTTGGTTATTACGTCCCTTGGTAAACCCAGCGTTGGCATCTATAAGAAGCTTTGAGTGCTCATTATTGTAGCTTTCGAGACCTCCGCACCGGCTGCAGCACTTTAGTAGATTCCTACACCTGTACTTAACTGTCCATAATCATGCAGCTAAGTGCTAAATGCCTTTACATTCGAAGAGCATTTCAGTCAAAGCAACGTAAATGGCAGCAAACAAAGGAATGTCCCTGTAAGGAATATTGTGCGTAATGAAGAGGTGCCCACCTCTACGAGGCAACGCATAAAGGAACGGAGGTGGTGCGTTCAGCAAGGGGGGAATAAACAGCCCTTATTAACCTTAAAATAATCATTGATAAAAAGGATTATTATTAAAATCTGATGTTAAGACGAACTGTTCAGGTAAAACATTTCGACTTTACATATCCCCTCAACACTTATAGAAAGTTCAGAAGAACTTCAGACATGAAATCCAACCATTTCGAAAAGCCTCAAAAGTGATGGAATTTCGAGATTATTGTATGAACCATCTTTGATGCATTTGCCCTTGTGAATGCCTTTCAAACTCTCTATGTATTTGTGTCATGACAGTGACAGTCATGTGGGTTCTGGCAATAGAAGGTCACAGCGTTTGGCTGCTTAAAATGATCCCTGACTTTCTATTGTTTCTGTTGTTAGTATTCATTGTATTATGTAGCTTTCATGGTGTGTTTTCATCTCTTCCCCTTTAGGACCCAGCAGAGCTCTCTTTCCATCCAACTGCTGATTATCAGTATTCCCCTTGTGCTGAAATACTTCCCTGGAGCTGTGCTGGGATATTATTCAGTTCATTCAAACTCTGGTTGCAAGCAGCTGGCTTGGACTTATCTATGGTACCGCTACTGAAACTCTGTTGAATGTCTACCTGAGGATACAGTAAGTAGTTCAGGTATTTTCCCCCTGTGTGTCCTCCTTGTGTCTTCTCTAGTGTTTAATGAGGTTGATGAAGAGCTCATCCCACCCATTTCCTAGGGTCAGGTATCCGGCTTGGCACATAGGTGCGCAACCTATCTTGGGTGGTTAGGGACGCCAAGGACCAGCGGTAGGTATGGTCAGGGGTCACCATCTTCCCCTTCTCTAGACATAGGGATTCCCTTTCCTTTCGCGGTTCGCTTGGTACTTCCCCATATCTAGTGTGAGATTGTGGTCCCAGAACTGTATAGGCTTTAATATTACTCATCACGCCGATGGCATTTGTCACATCGGTCATTAATATTGCATGGTTTTACCAAATTATCGTCACAACTATAAACCGTTTAGAACCAAACATTTCAATATGGTTTTTCAGGTGACTCTGGAGGGCTTCTGAATTAAGGCCGTTTTACACGTTACAATTTATCTGACGATATGTCGTTGGGGTCACGGTTTTTGTGACGTACTTCCGTCATCATTAGCGACGTCGTTGCGTGTGGCACCTACGTGCGACTCCGAACGATCGCAAATAGGGTGAAAATCGGTGATTGTTGACACGTCATTCAGTTTCAAAATATTGTTCGTTGTTTGGAACACAGCAGACATATTGGTAGGTTTGACACCCTGCCAACGACGAACAACATCCACACGACCGCCTTGGTCAAACAATATATCGCTGATTGCTGTTGCGTCGTTTGTGAGATTGTTACGTGTGACCGCAAATAAACGACCTATGAGCGATCTTGGCAAATCGCAACTACGATCTGGGCGTGTCACATCGCTAACGAGATTGCTAGCGATATCATTGGGTGTAAAGCAGCCTTTAGGGCATGTCCCACTTATCCGTTCCACTACATAAGTGTTTGGATGCTGGGGATCATGCTGACGAGAGAATATCCTGGAGCACCATACAGGAAAACTTCAGTAAGGATTGATTTCTGAGAGGCTCAAGAGACTTCTGTGGTGACCTGTGAGATTTATCAACTCTTGTCTTGAAGGAGTTTGGGAGATCTGTTCTTGCCTAAATAGCCAGTTTCCAGTTCTGGTTTAGAGTTTTGTGGGCACTTCACTGGTTTTGGGCAACCAGCCGTCAGAGACTGAACAAACTAAGGATCCCATGAAGGTTCTCCAATCTTGGATTGTCTAGACCAATTATTAGTAAAAAGCTAGTTGACACAGTAAGAATCTTTTGCAGCTGGTGATATTGTTATGCTTGTGGGATGAGCAAGGGGTTATTGCATCCACTTCACCAAAGGTACCGATCACTGGCCTGGAGGAGCGAACTAGAATGGCTACCAAGACTTCACTAAAGCCACCAGAAATAGCCGACAGAGGGCAGCTCCAGAGCATCAACGGTACCTCGGCAGCTGATGCCACGGACACAAACAACCTCTGGTTGTAGAAGCAGTAGCTGCGGATATCGTAAGAGCAGTTGGATTGGGTAGGATGTTTTAGTAGCAGTCAGTGTGGGTAGTTGCAGCAGATGTCGTAGGAGTGGCCAGTGTAGATAGTTGCAGCAGCAGTAGATGTCATAGGAGAAGCCAGTGTGGATAGTTGCGGCAGATGTTATAGGAGCGGCCAGTGTGGATAGTTGCAGCAGATGTCGTAGGAGCGGCCAGTGTGGATAGCTGCAGCAGATGTTGTAGGAGCGGCCAGTGTGGATAGTTGCAGCAGATGTTGTAGGAGCGGCCAGTGTGGATAGTTGCAGCAGATGTCGTAGGAGCGGCCAGTGTGGATAGTTGCAGCAGATGTCATAGGAGCGGCCAGTGTGGATAATTGCAGCAGCAGATGTCGTAGGAGCGGTCAGTGTGGATAGTTGTAGCAGATGTCGTACTAGCGGACAGTGTGGATAGTTGCAGCAGCAGATGTCGTAGGAGCATCCAGTGTGGATAGTTGCAGCAGCAGATGTCGTAGGAGCGGTCAGTGTGGATAGTTGCAGCAGCAGATGTTGTAGGAGCGGCCAGTGTGGATAATTGCAGCAGATGTCGTAGGAGCGGTCAGTGTGGATAGTTGCAGCAGATGTCGTAGGAGCGGCCAGTGTGGATAGTTGCAGCAGCAGATGTTGTAGGAGCGGCCAGTGTGGATAATTGCAGCAGATGTCGTAGGAGCGGCCAGTGTGGATAGTTGCAGCAGCAGATGTTGTAGGAGCGGCCAGTGTGGATAGTTGCAGCAGATGTCGTAGGAGCGGCCAGTGTGGATAGTTGCAGCAGGAGAGGATATCGTAGGAGCGGCGGATGTGGGTAATTGCAGCAGCATATATCGTAGGAGTGGTCGGTGTGGATAATTGCAGAAGCAGTAGCAGACTTGATATGCACTGAAACACAGACAGGAATCAACAACAGCACACAGCATAGTACCAGCAGCAGCACAAGGGGCCTGAGAACTAGCGACGTATACACCTTATTGCCCAGGCACCTCCCTTAAGGAGAGGGTGTCTTAAATATCTGTTGGCCCTCAGCAATAGACTAAATGCCACTTTACACGCTGCGATATCGGTACCGATATCGCCAGCGTGCGTACCCGCCCCCATCGGTTGTGCGACACGGGCAAATCTCTGCCCGTGGCACACAACATCGCCCAGACCCGTCACACTACTTACCTGCCCTGCGACGTCGTTGTGACCGGCGAACCGCCTCCTTTCTAAGGGTCAAAGAGAAGTCACAGCTGCGTCACTGAACCGCTGCCCAATAAAAGTGGAGGGGCGGAGATGAGCGGGAAGTAACATCCCACCCACCTCCTTCCTTCCACATTGCGGCCGGGAGGCAGGTAAGGAGAGCTTCCTCGTTCCTGCGGTGTCACACGGAGCAATGCTGCCGCAGGAACGAGGAACAACATCGTTACTGCTGCAGCAAGGATATTAGAGAATGGACCCCCATGTCACCGATGAGCGGTTTTGCACATTTTTGCAACGATGCAAAATCGCTCATAGGTGTCACATGCAACAGCATCGCTAATGCGGCCGGATGTGCGTCACAAATTCCGTGACCCCAACGACATCGCTTGAGCGATATCGCAGCGTGTAAAGCGGCCTTAAGAGGTGCTTCTTGGTCAGAGTGACAGCACGCGCACCCTACAGGCACTCCCAGTAAGCCTGTGCAGCATGTGTAGGCCCAGGGAAACATCACCAGGGACGGTGCAGTCACCGCTGGGCAACTGGTAAGGTGAGAGTGCTGGCAGAACAGCGCAGGGACACCAGCACGGGTGTTACAAATATAATGATTGACAAAACAACTCATCTTCTGTAATTAGCGTGCAATGCATACAATTATTATTTTTACTTTTTAGATGCTCCCCCACCTGAGAGAGCACCCAATATAGTCTCAAAAATAGCAGAATAGTGAGTGCAGCTCTGGAGTATAATGCAGGAGGTAACTCAGGATCAGTAATGTAATGTATGTACACAGTGACTGCACCAGCAGAATAATGAGTGCAGCTCTGGAGTATAATACAGGATGTAACTCAGGATCAGTACAGGATAAGTAATGTAATGTATGTACACAGTGACTGCACCAGCAGAATAGTGAGTGCAGCTCTGGTGTATAATACAGGAGGTAACTCAGGATCAGTACAGGATCAGTAATGTAATGTATGTACACAGTGACTGCACCAGCAGAATAGTGAGTGCAGCTCTGGTGTATAATACAGGAGGTAACTCAGGATCAGTACAGGATCAGTAATGTAATGTATGTACACAGTGACTGCACCAGCAGAATAGTGAGTGCAGCTCTGGAGTATAATACAGGAGGTAACTCAGGATCAGTACAGGATCAGTAATGTAATGTATGTACACAGTGACTGCACCAGCAGAATAATGAGTTCAGCTCTGGAGTATAATACAGGAGGTAACTCAGGATCAGTACAGGATCAGTAATGTAATGTATGTACACAGTGACTGCACCAGCAGAATTAGTGAGTGCAGCTCTGGAGAATAATACTAAATGGAACTCACGATCTACTCATTAAATACACATTTAGATATAATAGATTGGGGCTATAGGCAACACAGGGTTAAATAATAAAGTTATTTCCAAAATGTTTAATTTTTGTCATTCTTGACAGCTGTTAGTAAGAAAGAATTGTCAGTTAATAATTTGTTATTCCTTTTGTATTAAATTGATGGGGATAAAGTTGTTTTTTTTATTTCAGAGATATGCCAGTAATTAATAGCCAAAGTTTTTCGTGCACTTGAGATGAGACTGATACAAGTTGTGGGAGCTCTGGAAGTGATTTATTGCCTGATTTAGAGGGTACAAAGTGGTTGGATGATCATGTTATCCTGATAAAATCAAGGTCATTTCCTTCCCCATGTGCATTGTGTGATCTCTTGTAATTGATGTCTGCTGAAAGATAAGAACATCCCCTGAAGACAAACATTAACTCTTCACAGACAACAAGCAATATGAAAAATCACCAATGTGACCAGACACATCATTCCCTAAACTCCAGTATTATAGCAGTTATATTCTTGTATATAGGGGCAGTATTATAGTAGTTATATTCTTGTACATAGGGAGCAGTATTATAGTAGTTATATTCTGGTACATAGGGGCAGTATTATAGTAGTTATATTCTTGTACATAGGGGCAGTATTATAGTAGTTATATTCTTGTACATAGGGGCAGTATTATAGTTGTTATATTCTTGTACATAGGGGCAGTATTATAGTAGTTATATTCTTGTACATAGGGGCAGTATTATAGTAGTTATATTCTGGTACATAGGGGCAGTATTATAGTAGTTATATTCTGGTACATAGGAGCAGTATTATAGTAGTTATATTCTTGTACATAGGGGCAGTATTATAGTAGTTATATTCTTGTACATAGGGGCAGTATTATAGTAGTTATATTCTTGTATATAGGGGGCAGTATTATAGTAGTTATATTCTTGTACATAGGGGCAGTATTATAGTAGTTACAGTTAGGTCCAGAAATATTTGGACAGTGACACAATTTTGGCGAGTTGGGCTCTGCATGCCACCACATTGGATTTGAAATGAAACCTCTACAACAGAATTCAAGTGCAGATTGTAACGTTTAATTTGAAGGTTTGAACAAAAATATCTGATAGAAATTGTAGGAATTGTCACATTTCTTTACAAACACTCCACATTTTAGGAGGTCAAAAGTAATTGGACAAATAAACCAAACCCAAACAAAATATTTTTATTTTCAATATTTTGTTGCGAATCCTTTGGAGGCAATCACTGCCTTAAGTCTGGAACCCATGGATATCACCAAACGCTGGGTTTCCTCCTTCTTAATGCTTTGCCAGGCCTTTACAGCCGCAGCCTTCAGGTCTTGCTTGTTTGTGGGTCTTTCCGTCTTAAGTCTGGATTTGAGCAAGTGAAATGCATGCTCAATTGGGTTAAGATCTGGTGATTGACTTGGCCATTGCAGAATGTTCCACTTTTTTGCACTCATGAACTCCTGGGTAGCTTTGGCTGTATGCTTGGGGTCATTGTCCATCTGTACTATGAAGCGCCGTCCGATCAACTTTGCGGCATTTGGCTGAATCTGGGCTGAAAGTATATCCCGGTACACTTCAGAATTCATCCGGCTACTCTTGTCTGCTGTTATGTCATCAATAAACACAAGTGACCCAGTGCCATTGAAAGCCATGCATGCCCATGCCATCACGTTGCCTCCACCATGTTTTACAGAGGATGTGGTGTGCCTTGGATCATGTGCCGTTCCCTTTCTTCTCCACACTTTTTTCTTCCCATCATTCTGGTACAGGTTGATCTTTGTCTCATCTGTCCATAGAATACTTTTCCAGAACTGAGCTGGCTTCATGAGGTGTTTTTCAGCAAATTTAACTCTGGCCTGTCTATTTTTGGAATTGATGAATGGTTTGCATCTAGATGTGAACCCTTTGTATTTACTTTCATGGAGTCTTCTCTTTACTGTTGACTTAGAGACAGATACACCTACTTCACTGAGAGTGTTCTGGACTTCAGTTGATGTTGTGAACGGGTTCTTCTTCACCAAAGAAAGTATGCGGCGATCATCCACCACTGTTGTCATCCGTGGACGCCCAGGCCTTTTTGAGTTCCCAAGCTCAACAGTCAATTCCTTTTTTCTCAGAATGTACCCGACTGTGGATTTTGCTACTCCAAGCTGTCTGCTATCTCTCTGATGGATTTTTTCTTTTTTTTCAGCCTCAGGATGTTCTGCTTCACCTCAATTGAGAGTTCCTTAGACCGCATGTTGTCTGGTCACAGCAACAGCTTCCAAATGCAAAACCACACACCTGTAATCAACCTCAGACCTTTTAACTACTTCATTGATTACAGGTTAACGAGGGAGACACCTTCAGAGTTAATTGCAGCCCTTAGAGTCCCTTGTCCAATTACTTTTGGTCCCTTGAAAAAGAGGAGGCTATGCATTACAGAGCTATGATTCCTAAACCCTTTCTCCGATTTGGATGTGAAAACTCTCATATTGCAGCTGGGAGTGTGCACTTTCAGCCCATATTATATATAGAATTGTATTTCTGAACATGTTTTTGTAAACAGCTAAAATAACAAAACTTCTGTCACTGTTCAAATATTTCTGGACCTAACTGTATATTCTTGTACATAGGGGCAGTATTATAGCAGTTATATTCTTGTATATAGGGGCAGTATTATAGTAGTTATATTCTGGTACATAGGGGCAGTATTATAGTAGTTATATTCTTGTACATAGGGGCAGTATTATAGTAGTTATATTCTTGTACATAGGGGCAGTATTATAGTAGTTATATTCTTGTACATAGGGGCAGTATTATAGTAGTTATATTCTGGTACATAGGGGCAGTATTATAGTAGTTATATTCTGGTACATAGGAGCAGTATTATAGTAGTTATATTCTTGTACATAGGGCCAGTATTATAGTAGTTATATTCTTGTACATAGGGGCAGTATTATAGTAGTTATATTCTTGTATATAGGGGGCAGTATTATAGTAGTTATATTCTTGTACATAGGGGCAGTATTATAGTAGTTATATTCTTGTACATAGAGGCAGTATTATAGTAGTCATATTCTTGTATATAGGGGCAGTATTATAGTAGTTATATTCTGGTACATAGGAGCAGTATTATAGTAGTTATATTCTTGTACATAGGGACAGTATTATATAGTAGTTATATTCTTGTACATAGGGGCAGTATTATAGTAGTTATATTCTTGTACATAGGGGGCAGTATTATAGTAGTTATATTCTTGTACATAGGGGCAGTATTATAGTAGTTATATTCTTGTACATAGGAGCAGTATTATAGTAGTTATATTCTTGTACATAGGGGCAGTATTATAGTAGTTATATTCTGGTACATAGGAGCTTTATTATAGTAGTTATATTCTTGTACATAGGGGCAGTATTATAGTAGTTATATTCTTGTACATAGGGGCAGTATTATAGTAGTTATATTCTTGTACATAAGAGCAGTATTATAGCAGTTATATTCTTGTACATAGGGGCAGTATTATAGTAGTTATATTCTTGTACATAGGGGCAGTATTATAGTAGTTATATTCTTGTACATAGAGGGCAGTATTATAGTAGTTATATTACTGTACATAGGGGCAGTATTATAGTAGTTATATTCTTGTACATAGGAGACAGTATTATAGTAGTTATATTCCTGTACATAGGGGCAGTATTATAGTAGTTATATTCTTGTACATAGGAGACAGTATTATAGTAGTTATATTCTTGTACATAGGGGCAGTATTATAGTAGTTATATTCTTGTACATAGGGGCAGTATTATAGTAGTTATATTCTTGTACATAGGGAGCAGTATTATAGTAGTTAAATTCTTGTACATAGGGGCAGTATTATAGTAGTTATATTCTTGTACATAGGGGCAGTATTATAGTAGTTATATTCTTGTACATAGGGGCAGTATTATAGTAGTTATATTCTTGTACATAGGAGGCAGTATTATAGTAGTTATATTCTTGTACATAAGAGCAGTATTATAGCAGTTATATTCTTGTACATAGGGGCAGTATTATAGTAGTTATATTCTTGTACATAGGGGCAGTATTATAGTAGTTATATTCTTGTACATAGAGGGCAGTATTATAGTAGTTATATTACTGTACATAGGGGCAGTATTATAGTAGTTATATTCTTGTACATAGGGGCAGTATTATAGTAGTTATATTCTTGTACATAGGAGACAGTATTATAGTAGTTATATTCCTGTACATAGGGGCAGTATTATAGTAGTTATATTCTTGTACATAGGAGACAGTATTATAGTAGTTATATTCTTGTACATAGGGGCAGTATTATAGTAGTTATATTCTTGTACATAGGGGCAGTATTATAGTAGTTATATTCTTGTACATAGGGAGCAGTATTATAGTAGTTAAATTCCTGTACATAGGGGCAGTATTATAGTAGTTATATTCTTGTACATAGGGGCAGTATTATAGTAGTTATAGTCTTGTACATAGGGGCAGTATTATAGTAGTTATATTCTTGTACATAGGGGCAGTATTATAGTAGTTATAGTCTTGTACATAGGGGCAGTATTATAGTAGTTATATTCTTGTACATAGGGGCAGTATTATAGTAGTTATAGTCTTGTACATAGGGGCAGTATTATAGTAGTTATATTCTTGTACATAGGGGGCAGTATTATAGTAGTTATATTCTTGTACATAGGAGCAGTATTATAGCAGTTATATTCTTGTACATAGGGGCAGTATTATAGTAGTTATATTCTTGTACATAGGGGCAGTATTATAGTAGTTATATTCTTGTACATAATACTCTTGCATACTGTTCTCTATAATGACTCATTCTAGATGTGTGCCAAATAAAAAAAAATCTAATTAATAATGAAAATGAGGAATGTCATGTCCTTACATCTGTCAGGCGACTTTTTCCCGGTAGTTAGACTGGTCGCCAGTACACACGGCCTGACAACAATATGATTGACTGGTAGATAGAGGGCAATAAGTCTCCGTGATAACTATAGCACGTTTTCCTCTATTTCTTACAGACTTATTAATCAGATTTTTAACCAATATTTCTTATAGGTGGAGATGTTCTTGAAAAATCTACACTGAAAGATTCCTTGAAGGGAAGCACATTATGATTTAGACAATACTTTTTAATGGCGGTGAGACAGTATTAGTAACATACAAAGACATGCGGATAATAATCAGCAATTACGGAGGATGGATAGGCGTGTCTGTGATTGTCCGCTGTGATAAGGGAGGAGTTTGTTTTATAGTAAATAAAAGCTTATTGATTTTTTTTTATTAATCTTCTTTTTATTAATTTTCTTTCTGAAGATTCACACTTTTGGGGTTGTTATATTGTGTTTGCTTTAATGCATCATTTGCTCCTTCCCGGCCGCTGGGCCTCCTCGTTCCTGGCACCGAGCGCTTGTTTTTTTTGCCTCTGGATACAAAATACTGATCAAATAATAAGCCAGAAATAAACATGAAGAGCAGGCGAGGATCCTCCCTGACACAACTTCAAAAGCCGGAGGTGTCAGTCACTGTTTACATTCCTGTACATGTTCTGGGGAAGGTCCGTGCAGAATCCCTTCCATGTGCTGTATGTGACAGGGCGGTGCATGGAATAATTGCCATATACCCAGGGCGTGAGAGGCAAATCAGCCTAGAAACGAGAAGAAAACGTGCGCGTTGCATAAATGTGGAGATCACACTCACTTGATAGAAAAATCTGATTACTAAAGCTGACTTTAAGAGCTCCTACACTTGTATGTTCCCTGAATTGATGCATTTTATAGAAAAAAATCTGATTTCTAATGCTAGCTGAGATAGAGAATGACAGGGTTTGATTTATCAAGCTCCTCCTACACTCTTCTTCCCTATTTTATTTTTAGAAAAATCTGATTACTAATGGTAATACTGGCATATGCTCGATTTATCCTGTGACCTTGGACCAGGCCGCTGTGTAGAACATAAAAATTACTTTATAATACTCACCTGGTGGGCGGTGCGGTGCAGACTGGCGCCTCCTCTTTCGGCCATCTTCGTCGTCCTTCTTCTGAAGCCTGGGTGCATGACACGTCCTACATCATCCACACTAGCCGGCATTAAGGTTCTGCGCAGGCACACTTGGATCTGATCTGTCCTAAAAATCTACCGGGTTTGACCATGCCCTTTCCATATATGGTCATAAAGGGGTTCCGACTCAGGATCATCTCTGGACAAGTATCAAGTGAGTTCTGGTGGAATCAATGGGGCCGTGCATATCCAGTATCCTACTGGAAAATGTGACACATTCAGGTGTCATTTCAGGTGTTGACCATGGTTGACCCAATCTCCCAAAATTTGATTGGGGCACATTTGCTCAATTCAGGGGGAAATTTCCACATTCATTCGAATAAATTTGATGCAAATTGACTCAGCCAGGAAGGGTTTTTAAAAAATGCTATACTCGCCTCTCTTCTGCTCTCCTGCTCTCTGTCCTGCCACTGCCAATACTCCAATTACATCTTCTCACTTCTGTCTTTTTTTTCTTCTGTTTTTCTTTCCGTTCACTATGCCCCACATTGGGCGCCATGCAAGATATTGACAAACGTCATGTCCCATGTGGAGCTTAGGCAATGGCAGATCTGGCCAAAAGAAAAGTATGAAATAGAAGAACCAATTTGAAGATCTCCGGCAGTGGGACAGGTACAAGGAGGGCCAAGGAGAGGGGATTTTCAGATTGGGATCTTGTTAGTAGCCTTGCCTTATTCAGATTCGTCCCAAGTGAATTACATAAAATTCAAGGCAAACTCTCTCATTAAGGCCGTTTTACACGCTACGATTTATCTGATGATATGTCGTCGGGGTCACGGTTTTCGTGACGCACTTCCGGCATCGTTAGCGACGGCGTTGCGTGTGACACCTATGTGTGACTCCGAACAATCGCAAATAGGGTGAAATTCGTTGATCGTTGACACGTCGTTCAGTTTCAAAATATTGTTCATCGTTTGGAAGGCAGCAGACTTATTGCTACGTTTGACACCCTGCCAACGACGAAGAACATCCACACGACCGCCTTGGTCAAACAATATATCGCTGAACGATGTAGCGTCATTTGCGAGATATGTACGTGTGACCGCTACAAAACAACCTATGAGCGATCTCGGCAAATCGTAACAACGATCTGAGCGTGTCACATCGCTAACGAGATCGCTAGTGATATCATTCTGTGTAAAGCAGCCTTTAGAATTAATTCTCTCATCTTTTGTGTTGGCCCTTTCTTCCAGTGAAAGCTAATTTTGAAACATCATTTTGGTGAAGTGCCTTTCCTTTTTTACCTATCTATACTCCGTACAAAAAGCGAGCTTGGGGTGATGAATTTGATGTGGAAGAGCCCAGTTCCATCCAAAACTTTTGGGATAAGTTGAAATGCTCAATGTGAACCCAAACGTCTTTCCACAACATCAGTTCCTGACCTACTAAATGTTCTCCTGGGGCAAAGTTCCAACAGACACTTCCAACATCTTATGGAAAGTCTTCCCAGAAGAGTGGAAGGTGTTGTGGCCAAGAAAAGGGCCCAACACCCATTTTTTCACCCTCGGTTTTAGCATAGAGTGTCCAAGACCATGTAGGCGTGATGGTCAGGTGCATTCTCCCCTTAAGGCCGCTTTACACCCCACGACATCGCTAATGCGATGTCGTTGGGGTCACGGAATTCGTGACGCACATCCGGCCGCATTAGCGATGTTGTTGCGTGTGACACCTATGAGCAATTTTGAATCGTCGTAAAAACGTTCAAAATCGCTCATCGGTGACATGGGGGTCCATTCTCAAATATCGCTGCTGCAGAGTGTACGATGTAGTTCGTCGCTCCTGCGGCAGCACACATCGCTCCGTGTGACACCGCAGGAACGAGGAACCTCACCTTACCTGCCGCCTTTCGCAATGCGGAAGGAAGAAGTTGGGCGGGATGTTATGTCCCGCTCATCTCCGCCTCTCCACTTTGATTGGGCGGCCGCTTAGTGACGTCGCTGTGATGCCGCACGGACCACCCCCTTAGAAAGGAGGCGGTTCGCCGGTCACAGTGACGTCGCAGAGTAGGTAATTAGTGTGACGGGTCCGGGCGATGTTGTGCGCCACGGGCAGCGATTTGCCCGTGTCGCACAACCGATGGGGGCGGGTACCCATGCTAGCGATATCGGTACCTATATCGCAGCGTGTAAAGTGGCCTTTAGACTCCAGGCACCTGAGAGCCAAAATATGGCCAAAGCTGCAAAAAAACCCTCTTCTGCATGTTCTTTCCGCCCTTCATCAGGTGTGCAAAGGACTATTATGTTGCGGAGTTCTGTTTTGATGCAGCTGTGACAATTTTTAGCCTCTTGTTAAAAAGACAATTACTCACGGGGCCATTAGCTCTGTCTAATTGACATTTCGACGTTGTTAGCAGAAATTGACGTTTTCTTGTAAATGAAATAATTGATTTGCAGAATATTGGAGGCACTCAAGCATTAACCAAGCCCATCGACTGCGACAACACAGGCATAAAATCACCTTCCGATAAAGGGATTTGGCCCAGAAAAAACATTCTGAGTAATGGTTAGACACCTGTTTTATATTGTACTGGTAATGACATTATGTAAAATATGAGCATCTCTCTGTAGAAGAACATTTCACAAACAATTATATCACCTATCACATTCTGTCGCCAAACAAACAAATGAGTTCAGCTTTTTCTGTCACAGGGACAGCTGGGTAAAGTTCTGTATGGATGACTGTCACGGCACGGACTTGGGGAAGGTCCGGCGTGGGGCCAAACATACAACTGAAAGTGGTTACAACAAGACAAACAAGGGGTACACCGAGGACACTATAACAATGGTGGGCCCTGATACTAGTAATAGGGAAGATGGACACCTCCTCCACTTTCCTGCCACTGTACCCTGTACTCCTATTTTGTCCCTATACAGGTTTCTCACCTGTCGCCGAGCAGGAACCTGAAGCCCTGAGTGATCCTACAATTGTCCTGGCTAATGAGTGGGCAGGTAAGGGATACTACCCTGCCCACTGCACTAAAACAACACACCAGAGAAAGAAGACACAGGGGGAACACAACAACAGACTGCTGTTGTCAGCACCAAGACTGCAGCCATCACAGCAACTTTAACACGTGGTTATAGCAGCTCCTTCCACCTCCCGGCCCAGCATCCTTTTGGCAATGAGTAACCGGCCCCCTGTGCTGGTAGCAGAGGATGTATAAAGAGACAGGGTGTGACCCCAAACCGGAAACACCTGACCAGGATTCAGAAGCTGTTGGAAAGAAAACTGATATTAACCCTACGACTGCCATTTAATATTGAGAATCTAGCATGGAAATGACTCTCAAGTCCTGAATCTGTCACTAGTCTCATAATGCAGAGAGATAGGCGTGACAATGACATTATTCTTCTGTAGAGAAGAGTGGACACCCGGACGTTCAGGTTCGCCAGGGTTCGGCCGGACGTTAGTTAAAAGATTGATTTGAGACCTGGACCCGAAATCCCATATAAGTCAACGAAGACTCGAACTTAAATGGCTGTAAAATGATTGTAGTAAGGGCTAGAGGGCTGCAAAAGGAAGCAAAATGGTGGCAAACAAAATTTGGATATGGATTTTTTAAAAAAATGATGTGATGTCCCTCCTATTTTTAAAGCAGATAACTGGGGGCTGCAGCCCTCAATAAAATGATTAAATATTTAAAAAAACAAAAAAAATGGCTTGGGTTCCCTCCTTTAACCAGCCAAGGTAAAGCAGACAGCTGGGGGCTGGTACTATCAGGCTAGGAATGTCCATGGTTATTTGGTCCTTCCCAGCCTAAAAATAGCATGTATGGCAGCAACCAGGTGAGGAGAACAAAGACAAGTGTGTCCTGCCTACTGTCAGGCATGGTGGAGGAAGGTCATGGTTTGGGGCTGTATGAGTGCTGCCGGCTGTGCGCTCCGCAATACAGTTCATTGAGGGAATCATGAATGCCAACATGTACTGTGACATACTGAAGCAGTATTACAACATGATAATGACCCAAACACCTCCAAGACGACCACTGCTTTGCTAAAGAAAGTGAGGGTAAAGGTGGTGGACTGGCCGAGTGTCTCAAGAACTAAACCCTATTGAGCATTGGGTCTCCTCAAATGGAAGGTGAAGGAGCACAAAGTCTCTAACATCCACCTGGAGGATGGAAGACGATCCAGCGGCTCCTGTGAAGCTCTAGTGATCTCCATGCCCAAGGCAGTGCTGGAAAATATTCACACCATGGGCACAATTTGCCCATTATCCCTTAGGGGTGTACTCACTTTTTTGTCAGTGGTTTAGACATTAATGGCTGTGTGTTGAGTTATTTGGAGGACACCAAATTTACCCTGTTATACAAGCTGCGCACTGACACTGTACAATGCGAAGGGTGTACTTACTTTTTCTGATATGCTGCATATGTAGCGGTGATAATTTTGTGGTAATGAAACCAATAGACGTTCCTGTTTGCCTCCATGTTGTCTGGATGACAGAGAGTTAAGCGTATCTGACAGGTTGTTTTACAAATCCCCCATCTGAAGGGGCTGGAAGCAGAAACACGGCTCTTACAAAGAATTATTTACCAATTTTGAAAGGTCTCGGCCGATCAGCGTTAGCGCGAGGTTCGGAGCGGAGTCAGTTGCCACGGTGACACGTACTTATAAATATAACACATCACCTAATGCGCTTTTTAACATAGTATTTTATGACTTTTAAATCAGAGACATTAGGCAAATCGATGAGGTAATTTTCGCTGAAAGGCCATTTTGTATAACTGTTCTTTTATGTTCTTTTCCTCCAGGTATTTGAGCTAAGTACCTCGGGTGACATTCTGCGCCCCTTCTGCTGCTGACACAGGGGCGCACATACATCTGCTGCACATTACAACCTGCTAATATTTGCGCTCGCTGCCAGTAAATATGTCTGTTCATCGCCACGAAATCTCATTGCCGCAAACTACTGGTTATACAGGTATTAGGGGCCGTATAAATTCCCTGATGTGTCTTTTTTGCTCATTTTAGAACTTCTTCTTTTGGACTTTCCTCCTGGAAATGCCTCAATAAATTAAAACTCTTCCTAAATGGGTGAAAACAAGTATCTTTCCTCTTTATGACTTACTAAAAAAGTCTCTGTCCTGAAAAGCAGAGGGATTTTTAATTGTAGTTTACTGCTTGTTGCCTAGGTTACCGGCCACCTCTGCATTCTATTGAAAGTGGCCGGTTTCCTAGGCAAGGAGTGCAGCACTTGCAAACTCTTTAATAATGTCACAGGGTATGGAACAGGGGCTCCTAGGCTGACTCTAAGGGGTACTTTGCACGCTGCGACATCGCTAGCCGATGATAGCGATGCCAAGCGCGATGGTCCCCGCCCCCGTCGCAGATGCGATATCTTGTGATAGCTGCCGTAGTGAACATTATCGCTATGGCAGCTTCACACGCACTTACCAGCCCTGCGACGTCGCTCTGGCCGGCGACCCGCCTCCTTCCTAAGGGGGCTGGTCGTGCGGCTTCACAGCGACATCACACGGCAGGCGGCCAATAGAAGCGGAGGGGCGGAGATGAGTGGGACGTAACATCCCGCCCACCTCCTTCCTTCCTCATTGAATAAGGGACGCAGGTAGGATATGTTCCTCGCTCCTGCGGCTTCACACACAGCGATGTGTGCGGCCGCAGGAATGAGGAACAACATCGTAACATCGGTCCTTCCGAAATTATGGAAATGACCGACGCTACACCGATGATACGATTTACGACGCTTTTGAGATCGTTTATTAATGCATCTAGGCTTTACACGTTGCGACGTCGTTACTGGCGCCGGATGTGCGTCACTTTCAATTTGACCCCAACGACATCACAGTAGCGATGTCGCAAAGTACCCCTTAGGGGTACTTTACACGCTGCGACATCGCTAGCCGATGCTAGCGATGTCCAACGCGATAGCACCCGCCCAAGTCGCACATACGATATCTGGTGATAGCTGCCGTAGCGAACATTATCGCTACGGCAGCGTCACACGCACATACCTGCTCGGCGACGTCGCTGTGACTGCCGAACAATCCCTCCTTCAAGGGGGAGGTGCGTTTGGCGTGACAGTGACGTCACCGCGACGTCACTAAGCGGCCAGCCAATAGAAGCGGAGGGGCGGAGATGAGTGGGACGTAACATCCCGCCCACCTTCTCCCTTCCGCATTGCAGTTGGGACGCAGGTAAGGAGATGTTTATCGCTACTGCGGGTTTATACACAGCAATGTGTGGAGCTGCAGGAACGACAAACAACACCGTACCTGCGGTCGCATCGACATTATGGAAATGAAGGACGTTACACAGATCAGCGAGATTGTACGCTTCTGTTCTCGTTCATTGTTCCACCTAGGATTTACACGCTGCGATGTTGTTACCGGCGCCGGATGTGCGTCACTAACGATGTGACCCCGATGATATAGTGGTAGCGATGTCGCAATGTGTAAAGTACCCCTAAGACTAACGCCCTTACGCTGTTCCTTATCTCGAAGGTAGGCTTGAAGGTAGCCAGGTTTGAGCCCCCAGCGTGGCCCTGACTCTTGCCCTGATACTACTCCCCCATCCGAAAGCCCAGTAACCAAAACTCTGGAAATAGGCACAGACAATGGTAAAAGACAACTAATGCACACTGCATTCAAACACAAAGGAAGGACAATATGTGAAATGGGGAGTAATGCAAAAGGAGTAGGAAATTTTATATATATACTAGCTGTAGTACCCGGTCGTTGCCCGGGATTGTAACTGTCTCTCTCCCAGTCTCTGTATGTGTGTCGCTGTCTGTCTGTCTCTCTGTCTGTCTCTTTCTTTGTCTGTCTGTGTCTATGTCTCTGTCTGTCTGTTTCTATCTCTCTTTATTTGTATCAGTCTATCTGTCTCCATCTCTGTGTCTGTCTCTATGTGTGTGTCTGTCTGTCTCTCTCTTTGCCTGGCTGTCTCTTTGCCGGTCTGTCTCTTTGCCCGGTCTGTCTCTTTGCCCGGTCTGTCTCTTTGTCCGGTCTGTCTCTTTCCTAGGTCTATCTCTTTCACAGGTCTGTCTCTTTCCAGGGCTGTCTCTTTCCAGGTCTGTCTCTTTACAGGTCTATCTCTTTCTAGGTCTGTCTCTTTGCCCGGCTGTCTCTTTGCCCGGCTGTCTCTTTGCCCGGCTGTCTCTTTCCAGGGCTGTCTCTTTCCAGGGCTGTCTCTTTCCAGGGCTGTCTCTTTGCCCGGCTGTCTCTTTCCAGGGCTGTCTCTTTCCAGGGCTGTCTCTTTGCTCGGCTGTCTCTTTCCTCGTCTGTCTCTGTCTGTGTCTCTCTGTCTGTCTTTTTCTGTCTCTCTCTGACACATAAGCTTCTTAAACTAACAGTATATTTGTTCCTATAGCAACCACTGACAGTTGCTATTAATAACTATAGCTCCCACCTCCATTCAGTTTAATGGCGGCAGGATTTTTGGAGAGTAATTGTAAAGTGTGGAGTTAAATTTTGCCGCCCAAACATAGTCTATGACGTTCCCTGGGTCACATGGAGTGTCTGTGCAAAATTTCATGATTGTAAATGCGACGGTACGGATTCCTTTAGCGGACATACACACACACACACACACATACATTCAGTTTTATATATTAGATATATCTATATATATAATTGCCTTATTCTGTCTGTCTGTCTGTCTGTCTGTCTGTCTGTCTATCTGTCTGTCTGTCTGTCTATCTGTCTGTCTGTCTGTCTGTCATGCTCCGAAATTGTGTCCTTACGGTGACACAAAGCTGATTGGCCGCTGGGCTCGCCATGGCCCCGCCCCCCCACACGGATTGGCCTCTCGCCCCGGCTCTCTGCAGGCCCCGCCCCCCTCACGCAATCCACGCTCGCTCTGGCCCAACTGACACGGAGCCCCGATTCCCAGGTGAGTACACACACACATCACATCACACTCACTCTCACACTCACTCTCACACACACCTCACACATCACAACATGCTGGGATATCGCTTGCTTCTACACCGGCTCCGTCAGGATCCCAGCAGCGCCAGACATAACCTTGCGATGCTGGGATCTTCACGGAGGCCGTGAAAGCTGGTAACCATTATACACATCGGGTAACTAAGGTCCCTTAGTTACCCGATGTGTATCATAGTTACCAGTGTACACCGGCTCACACTCACTCTCATACACACCTCACACACACATCACATCGCATCCACACATCAAGGTCCTGCAGCGGCGGAAAATACAGACACATAACAGCACACACACACACACATACACACACAAATCAGATCACACTCACCCTCACACATCACATCGCATCCAAATACTCACAACATCCTGGGATATCGCTTGCTTCTCGGCCTCGATACTGTGCTGTTGTGATCTTCCAGGACCTGCCGGAGGATCACATGGCCAGAAGCATGTGATATCCCCGGATGTTGTGAGTATAAGCGCGTATGTGCGATATCGTCAGTGTCTGTGTGTGTGAGTGTATGCGATCGGGTGTGTGTGAGTGGATGCGATCGGGTGTGTGTGAGTGGATGCGATCGGGTGTGTGTGAGTGGATGCGATCGGGTGTGTGTGAGTGGATGCGATCGGGTGTGTGTGAGTGGATGCGATCGGGTGTGTGAGTGTCGGCAGAGGAGCACGGCGTGCTGGAGGAGGCTGGGAGCAGAGAGGCTGATCATGGGGAAGGCTGGGAGGAGAGAGGCTGATGCTGAGGGAGGCTGGGAGGGGGAGGCTGGGACGAGGGAGGCTGATGCTGGTGGAGGCTGATGCTTGGGGAGGCTGATGCTGGGGGAGGCTGGAAGGAGAGAGGCTAATGCTGGTGGAGGCTGATGCTGGGGGAGACTGGGAGGGGAAGGCTGATGCTGAGGGAGGCTGGGAGGAAGGAGGCTGGGAGGAGAGAGGCTGATCCTGGGGAAGGCTGGGAACGGGAGGCTGATGCTGAGGGAGGCTGATGCTGAGGGAGGCTGGGAGGGGAAAGCTGATGCTGGGGAAGGCTGGGAGGATGGAGGCTGGGAGGAGAGAGGCTGATCCTGGGGAAGGCTGGGAACGGGAGGCTGATGCTGGGGAAGGCTGATGCTGAGGGAGGCTGGGAGGGGAAAGCTGATGCTGGGGAAGGCTGGGAGGACGGAGGCTGGGAGGAGAGAGGCTGATCCTGGGGAAGGCTGGGAGAGGGAGGCTGATGCTGGAGGAGGCTGGAAGGAGAGAGGCTAATGCTGGTGGAGGCTGATGCTTGGGGAGGCTGATGCTGGGGGAGACTGGGAGGGGAAGGCTGATGCTGAGGGAGGCTGGGAGGAAGGAGGCTGGGAGGAGAGAGGCTGATCCTGGGGAAGGCTGGGAATGGGAGGCTGATGCTGAGGGAGGCTGATGCTGAGGGAGGCTGGGAGGGGAAAGCTGATGCTGGGGAAGGCTGGGAGGAAGGAGGCTGGGAGGAGAGAGGCTGATCCTGGGGAAGGCTGGGAACGGGAGGCTGATGCTGGGGAAGGCTGATGCTGAGGGAGGCTGGGAGGGGAAAGCTGATGCTGGGGAAGGCTGGGAGGACGGAGGCTGGGAGGAGAGAGGCTGATCCTGGGGAAGGCTGGGAGAGGGAGGCTGATGCTGGAGGAGGCTGGAAGGAGAGAGGCTGATGCTGGCGGAGGCTGATGCTGGGGAGGCTGGGAGAGGGAGGCTGATGCTGAGGGAGGCTGGGAGGAGGGAGGCTGGGAGAGGTAGGCTGAGAGAAGAGAGGCTGATGCACACACACACACACACACACACACACACACGCGCACTGCACAACACACCACACACACACACACACACTGGGAACCACAAACAACTGCCCTACACAGACACCCACACACACAGACAACGCTGCACACACACAACACCCAACACACAAACACCGCGGCACACACAAATATACGCACATACCGCACAACACACACATTGCACAAAACATACCTCCCCCCAAAACACACCACACACACAAACCGCGCAACACACACACAACGCTACAGACACACAGCGCTCCACAAACAACGCAACACACGCAACACACATACAACACCGCTCTCACCCCCCGTCACACCCAGACAACACCCAGAACATGTACAGCGCCCTACACAAACACTTGGTAACTACAGACAACAACATCTCTCTCTCTATATATATATATATATATAACAAAAATCATACATGAACTACACAATACGTAAATTCTAGAATACCCGATGCGTAGAATCGGGCCACCTTCTAGTATATAATATTTATTCATTTATATAGCGCTATTAATTCCACAGCGCTTTACATACAATGGCAACATTTATGGCTGGCACTCTAGGGGACATTTGGGGATGGCACTCTATAGAGCATCTGTGGCTGGCATTCTAGAGGACATCTGTGGCTGACACTGTAGAGAGAATCTGTGTCTGGCACTCTAGGGGACATCTGCAGCTTGTACTCTATGGGACATCTGTGGCTGGCACTCTAGGGGACATCTGTGGCTGACACTGTAGAGAGAATCTGTGTCTGGTACTCTAGGGGACATCTGCAGCTTGTACTCTATGGGACATCTGTGGCTGGCACTCTAGGGGACATCTGTGGCTGGCACTCTAGGGGACATTTGGGGATGGCACTCTATAGAGCATCTGTGGCTGGCATTCTAGGGCACATCTGTAGCTGGCACTCTAGGGGACATCTCTGGCTGACACTCTAGGGGACATCTGTGGCTGGCACTCTAGGGGACATTTGGGGATGGCACTCTATAGAGCATCTGTGGCTGGCATTCTAGGGCACATCTGTGGCTGACACTGTAGAGAGCATCTGTGGTTGGCACTCTAGGGGACATCTGCAGCTTGTACTCTATGGAACATCTGTGGCTGGCATTCTAGAGGACATATGTGGCTGGCACTCTAGAGGACATCTGTGGCTGGCACTCTAGAGTACATCTGTGGCTGTCACTCTAGAGGACATCTGTGGCTGGCACTCTAGAGGACATCTGTGGCTGACAGTGTAGAGAGCATCTGTGGCTGGTACTCTTGGGAATATCTATGGCTGGCACTCTAGAAAGCATCTGTGGCTGACACTTTAGGGGACATTTGGGGATGGCACGCTATAGAGCACCTGTGGTTGGCACTCTAGGGGACATCTGTGGAGGATACTCTAAAAAGAATCTGTGACTGGCACTCTAGAAAGCATCTGTGGCTGACACTTTAGGGGACATTTGGGGATGGTACTCTATAGAGCATCTGTGGCTGGCATTCTAGGGGACATCTGTGGAGGACACTCTAAAAAGCATCTGTGGCTGACACTGTAGAGAGCATCTGTGGCTGGTACTCTGGGGGACATCTGTGGCTGGCACTCTAGAGAGCGTCTGTGGCTGGCACTCTAGAGAGCGTCTGTGGCTGGCACTCTAGGCGACATCTGTGGCTGGTACTCTAGAGTGCATCTGCGGCTGGTACTCTAGGGGATATCTATGGCTGGCACTCTAGGGCACATCTGTAGCTGGCACTCTAGGGGACATCTGTGGCTGGCACTCTAGGGGACATCTGTGGCTGGCACTCTAGGGGACATCTGTGGCTGGTACTCTAGGGGACATCTGTGGCTGGTACTCTAGGGGACATCTGTGGCTGGTACTCTAGGGGACATCTGTGGCTGGCACTGTAGAGAGAATCTGTGGCTGGCACTCTAGGGCACATCTGTGGCTGGCACTCTAGGGCACATCTGTGGCTGGCACTCTAGGGCACATCTGTGGCTGGCACTCTAGGGCACATCTGTGGCTGGTACTCTAGGGCACATCTGTGGCTGGAACTCTAGGGGACATCTGTGGCTGGTAGTCTAGGGGACATCTGTGGCTGGTACTCTAGGGGACATCTGTGGCTGGCACTCTAGGGCACATCTGTGGCTGGCACTCTAGGGCACATCTGTGGCTGGCACTCTAGGGGACATCTGTGGCTGGCACTCTAGGGCACATCTGTGGCTGGCACTCTAGGGGACATCTGTGGCTGGTACTCTAGGGGACATCTGTGGCTGGTACTCTAGGGGACATCTGTGGCTGGCACTGTAGAGAGCATCTGTGGCTGGCACTCTAGGGCACATCTGTGGCTGGCACTCTAGGGCACATCTGTGGCTGGCACTCTAGGGCACATCTGTGGCTGGCACTCTAGGGCACATCTATGGCTGGCACTCTAGGGCACATCTGTGCCTGGCACTCTAGGGCACATCTGTGGCTGGTACTCTAGGGGACATCTACAGCTGGTACTCTAGGGGATATCTATGGCTGGCACTCTAGGGCACATCTGTGGCTGGCACTCTAGGGGACATCTGTGGCTGGCACTCTAGGGGACATCTGTAGCTGGTACTCTAGGGGACATCTGTGGCTGGTACTCTAGGGAACATCTGTGGCTGGTACTCTAGGGGACATCTGTGGCTGGTACTCTAGGGGACATCTGTGGCTGACACTGTAGAGAGCATCTGTGGCTGGCACTCTAGGGCACATCTGTGGCTGGCACTCTAGGGCACATCTGTGGCTGGCACTCTTGGGCACATCTGTGGCTGGCACTCTAGGGCACATCTGTGGCTGGCACTCTTGGGCACATCTGTGGCTGGCACTCTA
Source organism: Anomaloglossus baeobatrachus (assembly GCF_048569485.1). Taxonomy (NCBI): domain Eukaryota; kingdom Metazoa; phylum Chordata; class Amphibia; order Anura; family Aromobatidae; genus Anomaloglossus; species Anomaloglossus baeobatrachus. The sequence goes on along the minus strand of NC_134358.1, from coordinate 552,965,850 downwards.
GGGCACATCTGTGGCTTGCACTCTAGGGGACATCTGTGGCTGGCACTCTAGGGGACATCTGTGGCTGGTACTCTAGGGGACATCTGTGGCTGGTACTCTAGGGGACATCTGTGGCTGGCACTCTAGGGCACATCTGTGGCTGGCACTCTAGGGCCCATCTGTGGCTGGCACTCTAGGGCACATCTGTGGCTGGTACTCTAGGGGACATCTGTGGCTGGTACTCTAGGGGACATCTGTGGCTGGTACTCTAGGGGACATCTGTGGCTTGAACTGTAGAGAGCATCTGTGGCTGGCACTCTAGGGCACATCTGTGGCTGGCACTCTAGGGCACATCTGTGGCTGGCACTCTAGGGCACATCTGTGGCTGGCACTCTAGGGCACATCTGTGGCTGGTACTCTAGGGCACATCTGTGGCTGGTACTCTAGGGGACATCTGTGGCTGGTACTCTAGGGGACATCTGTGGCTGGTACTCTAGGGGACATCTGTGGCTGGCACTGTAGAGAGCATCTGTGGCTGGCACTCTAGGGCACATCTGTGGCTGGCACTCTAGGGCACATCTGTGGCTGGCACTCTAGGGCACATCTATGGCTGGCACTCTAGGGCACATCTGTGCCTGGCACTCTAGGGCACATCTGTGGCTGGTACTCTAGGGGACATCTACAGCTGGTACTCTAGGGGATATCTATGGCTGGCACTCTAGGGCACATCTGTGGCTGGCACTCTAGGGCACATCTATGGCTGGCACTCTAGGGCACATCTGTGCCTGGCACTCTAGGGCACATCTGTGGCTGGTACTCTAGGGGACATCTACAGCTGGTACTCTAGGGGATATCTATGGCTGGCACTCTAGGGCACATCTGTGGCTGGCACTCTAGGGGACATCTGTGGCTGGCACTCTAGGGGACATCTGTGGCTGGTACTCTAGGGGACATCTGTGGCTGGTACTCTAGGGGACATCTGTGGCTGGTACTCTAGGGGACATCTGTGGCTGGCACTGTAGAGAGCATCTGTGGCTGGCACTCTAGGGCACATCTGTGGCTGGCACTCTAGGGCACATCTGTGGCTGGTACTCTTGGGAACATCTGTGGCTGGCACTCTAGGGCACATCTGTGGCTGGCACTCTTGGGCACATCTGTGGCTGGCACTCTAGGGCACATCTGTGGCTGGCACTCTAGGGGACATCTGTGGCTGGTACTCTATGGGACATCTGTGGCTGGTACTCTAGGGGACATCTGTGGCTGGTACTCTAGGGGACATCTGTGGCTGGCACTCTAGGGCACATCTGTGGCTGGCACTCTAGGGCACATCTGTGGCTGGCACTCTAGGGCACATCTGTGGCTGGCACTCTAGGGCACATCTGTGGCTGGCACTCTAGGGGACATCTGTGGCTGGTACTCTAGGGGACATCTGTGGCTGGTACTCTAGGGGACATCTGTGGCTGGCACTGTAGAGAGCATCTGTGGCTGGCACTCTAGGGCACATCTGTGGCTGGCACTCTAGGGCACATCTGTGGCTGGCACTCTAGGGCACATCTGTGGCTGGCACTCTTGGGCACATCTGTGGCTGGCACTCTAGGGCACATCTGTGGCTGGTATTCTAGGGCACATCTGTGGCTGGTACTCTAGGGGACATCTGTGGCTGGTACTCTAGGGCACATCTGTGGCTGGTACTCTAGGGGACATCTGTGGCTGGTACTCTAGGGCACATCTGTGACTGGCACTCTAGGGCACATCTGTGGCTGGTACTCTAGGGCACATCTGTGGCTGGTACTCTAGGGGACATCTGTGGCTGGTACTCTAGGGGACATCTGTGGCTGGTACTCTAGGGGATATCTGTGGGTGGTACTCTAGGGGACATCTGTGGCTGGCACTCTAGGGGACATCTGTGGCTGGCACTCTAGGGCACATCTGTGGCTGGCACTCTAGGGCACATCTGTGGCTGGCACTCTAGGGCACATCTGTGGCTGGCACTCTAGGGCACATCTGTGGCTGGCACTCTAGGGCACATCTCTGGCTGGCACTCTAGGGGATATTTGGAGCTCTAATCTGGTAGATAATCTGGATCACACCGGAATAGTTTACCAGTGCACTGTATAACAGTGCCCCTCTATTTTGACTGATGTTACAAAACAGTAAAAATGCCCCAATTACTCAGTATGCTGAAACTAATGAATTATGTTATTCTTTTTTTATGATTTTATACCTTATTTATTTTAACAATACCCTAACTTTTTTTTTTTTTAAACCATTTTTGTCCCATAAAGAGGGCTGGCACGTTCTATTTCTGGGAACTAATAAATCATATAGTTTAGCAGAATTCATAGTTTCCATCTAAAATAATTTGTTAGTCAAATTTTACAAATATTTTTAATTCAATGTAAAAAAATATTAGCTTAAAAAAGTTTGTTTTTGTTTTTTTTTTTTTAATTTTGGATACACATAGCCGCATCAATCCGACCTGCTGATCCACCACCTCGCGCCAGGTCGGTATGTGGCTGCACCTTTTATCGGGACGAGCTTGAACTGGCTCTTCCACCTGAGGCAGCAGCTCCATGGTGGCGCCTCGCAGACTTCAGACACTTTTCCTTCATACCTTTCCTACTATTTAACATATCGTCTCCCGCATATCTTTCACTATAGCCAGGAGAAGCTCCGCAGCGGCTCAGATCACAGGCGGCTCGGTTTCTCTGCCAGGCGGGTTTCCATGCTCATCCTGGCCTGGAGGCGCTGAGAAAGAAATGACTTGTCATCGCTTTTATTGCTCAAGTTTGATATCTTACACAAGGGAGACCGAGCAGAGGAAAGCTTTTCTCCTTGTATTTTAAAGTCGTCACTATGTTTACAAAAATATACTAAAATTAAACTTTTAAAAAAATATTTAAAATAACGCATCTTTCCTTATAGGGTGTCATGTCAGAGTTAAAACACACCACTTCCCGACTATTTTTTTGTATTTTCTTCCCCTTCTTCTGTGTGATGTTTCGATCACTATTTATTGCCTTTTTGGGGGGAGGGGGCTGTGGTGACCAAATAATGACAATTCTGGCATTTTGCTTTTTTTTTCTCCTCTTTACAACGTTAGGTAATTTGAGATTTTCATAGTTTGGAATTTTATGGTTGCTTTGATCCCAAATATAAAAGAACACTTAAGCGGGCTTTACACGCTGCGGCATCGCTAATGCGGAGTCGTTGGGGTCACGGAATTTGTGACGCACATCCGGCCGCATTAGCGATGCCGTTGCGTGTGACACCGATAAGCGATTTTGCATCGTTGCAAAAACGTGCAAAATCGCTAATCGGCGACACGGGGGTCCATTCTCAAAAATCGTTACTGCAGCAGTAACGAAGTTGTTCCTCGTTCCTGCGGCAGCACACATCGCTCCGTGTGACGCCGCAGGAACGAGGAAGCTCCCCTTACCTGCCTCCCGGCCGCTATGAGGAAGGAAGGAAGTGGGCGGGATGTTACGTCCCGCTCATCTTCGCCCCTCCGCTGCTATTGGGCGGCGGTTCAGTGACGCTTCAGTGACGTCACTGTGATGCTGCACGGACCGCCCCCTTAGAAAGGAGGCGGTTCGCCCGTCACAGCGACGTTGCCGGACAGGTAAGTATGTGTGACGGCTGTTGTGCGACACGGGCAGCGATTTGCCCGTGTCGCGCAACAGATGGGGGCGGGTACCCACACTAGCGATATCGGGACCGATATCGCAGTGTGTAAAGTAGCCTTAAGGAGCAAAGGCGCAAAAGAGGGCCTTATCGGGTAAAAATGGAATAAAAGAGAAATCGGGTGACACAACAAGATATGATAATAATGGAGCAGATGCTGTAGATACAAAAGTGCACAGGACAGTGCGGACAAGGCAGAAAAGAGACAGAAGTCGTGTTCACTCCACGCTGCTGCTGAAGACTTTCCAAGGGAAGATCCAGGACACAGCAGTGGACATAAGCGGTTTTATTTTCATTGCATTTTGAGAACCATTGGAAGCTTCTTCTGTGGTTCTTTTCCTTTAGAAGAAGCTTGTAATGTCTTTGAAATGCATTGAAAATAAAACCACTCATCTCCATTGCTGTGTCCTGGATCTTCCCTTGCAAAGTCTTCAGCAGCAGCGTGGAGTGAACACATCTTCTGTCCTTTTTCTGCATTGATACCAAATGTGTTTCTTCTATTTCTAATATTCTTTAAAGGGAAGCTGTCATCAGATTTGGTGACTATAAGCTGCGGCCACCACCACCGGGCTCTTATATACTAACATGCTGTATATAAGAGCTCAGGCCGCTGTGTAGAACGTAAAATTCACTTTATAATACTCACCTAAGGGGCGGTGCAGACTGGTCGGATGGGTGTCTCCGTTCTCCGGTACCGGCACCTCCTCTTTCGGTTATCTTTGTCCTCCTTCTTATGAAGCTGACGTGCATAACGCATCCTACGTCATCCACACTAGCCGGCATTGAGGTCCTGCGCATGCGCACTTGATCTGGGCAGATCAAAGTGCACCTGCACAGGAACTCAATGCCGGCCTGTGTGGATGACATAGGATGCGTCATATACACAGGCTTCAGAAGAAGGAGGATAAAGATGGCCGAAAGAGAAGGCGCCGTCACCGGAGAACAGAGACACCCATCCGACCAATGTGTACCGCACCTCCCCTAGGGTGAGTATTATAATGTGATTTTTATGTTCTACACAGCGGCCTAGGTTCTTATATACAGCATGTTAGAATGCTGTATATAAGAGCCCGGTGGTGGCCGCAGCTTATAGTCGCCAAATCTGGTGACAGGTTCCCTTTAAGTGATAAAATGTATTAAAATGATTTTTTTATATATATAAAAGAAAAAGCATTTTTCATTCACTTTAATTGCAAAATTGCTGTATATAAGAGAAATTACGAACTCCAGTGAAGCTTAGCCCATGGCTGGGCTTCATAGGAGTACAAATACGTTAGCAGGAATGGGCTCCACAAATACTTTGACAGTTCTTTGGCGTCTTGTGACCACATTGCAGAAGAGGGGTGACGGGAGATGGGCATGGGAACTCTTGCATCCTTGTATTGCTGTACTCTAAAATGCCACTGACAGAGATTGACAGTGGTAGAGAGAGACAGATGGCAGCTGTATAACACAGCCAACACTTATTGCACAGGCAGATCCATGCATCAGCACCAAATGCATGATTTACATGCATGTAACTCATCAAGATGGGGTTAAAAGGAAAAGCATGGTTAGAAAATTATTTGCCAAAATGACCTGTCAGGGAAGTATGAGTCCTCCTTTATGAGCCAGAGCATATTGTGTCCATAAAGAACGTCTCTTACATTGGCGTACATGGTCCATTCATCATATATTGCCCTGCCTTAGATGTGTAATTCTTTACTTTTACTGTACATAAATTGAACACTTTCTACCAGGGTACAGCTGATCCCTGATTGTGATCAGATCGTCACCATCAGGGTGTCAGGGTGTGACCTCACCTGTTGTGCCAGGTCCGATAATACACCCGGCGAGTGGCAAAACAAAGTGGAAACACAAGGGCAACCATACAAGGGAAGGCCCTGGAGCTAGGGAAAGGGGAGAGGGGTCACTTCCTAACACTCCCCTGAGGCTCATCCCTGCACTCCCTAAAATCCCTAGACGGGCCCTTTCCTCATGTGCCGTCACATGCCTAGGCCCTTGCGGACCCTGAACTCACCCTGACTAATGAAGACCAGCAAAAAGCTAGTCTTGCTACTGCAATAAGACAACACGAGGAAGGTGGGGAAAGACATAACAAATCACACTCCATCAGGAACTTCACAGCTGCAACTAAAGGGACACCTCAACTTTCTCTAGAGACTGGCTCCTTCAAAGTGGACAGCATAGGTATGAACTATAGCCAGCTTAGGCTACTTTCACACATCACTTTTTTCCATCAGGCACACGGCAGCTTCACACGCACTTACCTGCCCTGCGACGTCGCTCTGGCCGGCGACCCGCCTCCTTACTAACAGGGTGGGTCGTGCGGCTGTGGTGCCCTGGACTAGCCAGGTCGTCACAGGTAACACACACACACCCCCACCCCCACTAGAGAGTAACATTAGCCAAACACAAAATCCTTGTTGCCTCCCTCCAGGGTCTGATATCCACACCAGGTAGGGCAGAGTCAAGCTGTTGGCCCCACCCACCGAGGAGTTCACAGGCCTGGAGGCGGGAAAAGTGTCAGTGAGAAGTTGGAGGTTGAAGTGAGAGGAGGGTGTCTGGGTTTGAGGCCCAGGCACTGACAGCAAGGTTGGCAGACGGTGGTGGCCGTCTGCAGGAGTGGTGAATCAACGCGGAACCGTAGGACCGGGGTCAGGCGGTGGCCCGCCGGTACCGACCGGGGAGCGAAGTGAAGCCAGCACACACAGGCAGGGCCATCGGACCCCGACTAGGCTTGGAGTCGCCGTCAACAGTCAAATCCGAGTGTGACAGGAACCCCAGGGGTTTCCTAACAGCCAAAGACCCGTTAGAAGGCAACCGTCCGCACCTTGAGGGTATACAGCTACCGCCTAAGGCTAGAGACCCAAGGGTCAGCGCCTGCGGGCAAACGGGCTCCTCCGGCATCCATACACCGGGAAGCGGACTACCGTTGGGGATCCATCGTAGTCAAACAGTACACAAAGGTGCAGGGAAAGACAGCCGCCATCACCTGTCCGGGGAGAGACACTGCAGCCGGCTGCGGGACCCGTCCATCCAGCCGTTTGGTTTACCGAGGACTTTGTGCATCTTTTACTGAGTGAGTACACCCGTGCCATCCGGCACCGCGCCGCACTGTCCCTGCAACCCTGCACCTCACCAACCCTGCCTCCCCGTCACACCACCGGGCCCCGGGACCACCGACCCCTACCCACGGAGGGGGAAAACAACATCCCAGCTGCTTCCTACCATCGCTCCCGGGATCCCCGTCACCAGCAGCGGTGGTTCCCATCTTCACCACAACCCGTGGGTGGCGTCATGGACTAAATCCCTCAAAACCAACCACCCTTTTCACTCACGGGCAAGGAGCGCCGCTCGAGTCCCCGGATCCGGCCCACCACTCGAGCCACCGAGCAGCAGCCGCAGCAGCGCCGGACCCGAGCGTTAGCGAGCGCGGCAGCGGTGTCCTCCCCGCCCGCGACACGGCGTCACAGTGACGTCACACGGCAGCCGGTCAATAGAAGCGGAGGGGCAGAGATGAGCGGGACGTAAACATCCCGCCCACCTCCTTCCTTCCGCATAGCCGGTGCAGGCAGGTAAGGAGATGTTCCTCGCTCCTGCGGCTTCACACACAGCGATGTCTGGTGCCGCAGGAACGAGGAACAACATCGTATGTCCTATTGGTGTGACATTATGGAAATGTCTGACACTACACAGATCACCGATTTTCGAAGCTTTTGCGATCGTTTATCGGCGCATCTAGGCTTTACACGTTGCGCCGTCGTTACCGGCACCGGATGTGCGTCACTTTCGATTTGACCCCGACGATATCGCAGTAGCAATGTCGCAGCGTGCAAAGTACCCCTTAGGGTAAATGATGAGACTTACACTCAACAACACGCTGTGACCTCCTGATCCAAGATCCCCCGGAGATCACATCATGCTGTGACACACAGAAACCCAAATATCACCCAAAATTGATCTGTTTCAAGGTAAGTATCCTCAATATTGGTTAAAACAGAAGATTTAATCTAGAGAAGCTGCTTCTTATCAGCAAAGGACTAATGAAAAATTAGTATTTAACGTGATATTCCCACCTTGAAGACATTTATGCATGTGCACTGGAAAGTCCACTTTTGAACTCCCCACCTTTCTCGAGAACTGTTTCCCGTCTTGCACCTTTAGGCTATGTGCGCACTAGAAATTGACTTTTTCTTAAGGAAAAAATGGACCCACTGAAAGAATCTCGCAACTGCGGTAAAAAAAACGCACCAAAACAGCAACGAAATCCGCATGCGGTTTTACCACGGTTTGGTGTGATTTTGGTGTGGATTTACCGCGGATTTCCGCAGGTTAGTCCCTGCGGATTTTTACCATTAACTATGGCAAAAAACGCAGGTACCTGCGGAAAAGAAGTGACATGCTCATTAATTCTGCAGCGGAAATTTCGCGGGTAAATCCGCAGGTATAAAAAAAAACACTGTGTGTGTGCACAGCATTTTTGAAAACCCATAGGTTTTGCTGGGTAATGACTGCAGCAATGTTAGACACATTTTCTGCAGCAAATCTGCGGCAAATCCGTGGTAAATCCGCAGCGTGCGCACAGGGCCTTAAGGATGAAAAGGGGGTTGCGCGACTTTCTCCATTCATTTTTTTAGGAACTGTGAAAATTACATAACAGGCTTACATCTGCCATAAGTGTCAGAGATGGGACTTCCACAACAAAATGGACAGCGTGGCGCGATAATAAGATAATACACTTGCATTAGGCCATTTTGAGATCAGTTTTGGGGGTGTCGTACCCTCAATATAAGACGGGGCTCTATAAACTGCAAGAAAGTCTGAAGTCTGTTAATCCCGTAGTCTCCTACTTGTGAGACTCCTCAATACATGACTCCAAACATCACTTTATTCCTAGGACACATGACATGAGGTTCGCAGTCACCACCATCAAAGCCTCTGTGACAGCGTGCCGCCGCCAATATCACAGGTGCTGACCATGACTAAGAAAATCACAAGGATGTCGGCTTTACGGCCTTCCGGACAGTGTCATCAGTACGGCCTCCTCTTCTTTGATGATGATGAGAAAGCAAAGCGTGAGTCACCCCGGACAAGTCATCTATTTCTTCCGGAAAGAAAAAAAAATTCGGTAGTGACTTAAAAACTTGGTTTAGTTTGGACAAGCCTATCTGCAGGTATTTCCCCTCTGCTCTCTATACAGACACATCTGCAGGTTTTTCCCTCCACTCTCTATACAGACACATCTGCAGGTTTTTCCCTCCGCTCTCCATACAGACACATCTGCAGGTTTTTCCCTCCACTCTCTATACAGGCACATCTGCAGGTTTTTCCCTCCGCTCTCTATACAGACACATCTGCAGGTTTTCCCCTCTGCTCTCTATACAGACACATCTGCAGGTTTTTCCCTCCACTCTCTATAAAGACACATCTGCATGTTTTTCCCTCTAATCTCTATAAAGACACATCTGCAGGTTTTCCTTCCCTCTCTATAAAGACACAGCTGCAGGTTTTTCCCTCTGATCTCTATACAGACACAGTTGCAGGTTTTTCCCCTCCGCTCTCTATACAGACACATCTGCAGGTTTTTCTCTACGCTTTCATAAAAGACACATCTGCAGGTTTTCCCTCTGCTCTCTATACAGACACATCTGCAGGTTTTTCCCTCTGCTCTCTATACAGACACATCTGCAGGTTTTTCCCTCTGCTCTCTATACAGACACATCTGCAGGTTTTTCCCTCTGCTCTCTATACAGACACATCTGCAGGTTTTTCCCTCCGCTCTCTATAAAGACACATCTGCAGGTTTTTCCCTCCGCTCTCTCTAAAGACACATCTGCAGGTTTTTCCCTCCGCTCTCTATAAAGACACATCTGCAGGTTTTTCCCTCTGCTCTCTATACAGACACGTCTGCAGGTTTTTCCCTCCGCTCTCTATAAAGACACATCTGCAGGTTTTTCCCTCTGCTCTCTCTACAGACACATCTGCAGGTTTTCCCTCCGCTCTCTATAAAGACACATCTGCAGGTTTTTCTCACTATCTGACATGAAATCAGAATAAACCTTTCCCGTTTTAGGTCAATTAGCATCCAAAATTATTTCTGTCAAATGCCAGAATAATGAGACAGAGAATGTTTTCAGGCATTTTTATTCCTTTCTGCACAGTGACGTTCCCTCCATGTCATCAGTATTTGGTGGCATTGCCCTTACACTGTGTGACTTGGGGGAAACATTTTGGATGACCTTCCAGAAGCTTCTCACAATAGTTGGTGGAATTTGGTCCCATTCCTCTTGACAGATCTGGTGTAGCTGAGCCATGTTTGTAGGTTACCGCTCGCATCGGCATTTTCAGCTTTGCCTCTACATTTTCAATAGGATTAGGATCAGGGCTTTGTGATGGCCACTCCAAAACATTGACTTTGTTATCCTTAAGCCACTTTGTAACCAGTTTGGCAGTAGCTTTGGGTCATTGTCCATTTGGAAGACCCATTTCCACCCAAGCTTTAAGTTCCTGGCTGATGTCTTGAGATGTTCTTCAGTATTGCCACATAATCTTCTTTCCTCATGATGCCATCTATTTTGTGAAGTGCACCAGTCCCTCCTGCAGTAAAACAACCCCATAATATGATGCTACCGCCCCCGTGTTTCACAGTTGGGATGGTGTTCTTCTTAGGCTTTAAAGCTTCTCCCTTTTTCCTCCAAATGTAACAATGCTTTTTATGGCCAAACAGTTCAATTTGAGTTTCGTCAGACCATAGGACATGTCTCCAAAAAGTAAGGTCTTTGTTCCTGTGTGCATTTGCAAACATTGATCTGTTTATTTTATGTTCCTTTTGGAGTAATGGCTTCTTCCTGGCAGAGTGGCCTTTCAGCCCATGTTGATACAGGAATTGTTTCATTGTGGATAATGACACAATCTTACCAGCTTCCGCCAGCATCTTCACAAGCTCTTTTGCTTTTGTTCTTGGGTTGATGTGCACATGTCTGACCAAAGCACATTCATGTCTGGTACACAGAACCTGTCTCCTTCCTGAGCGGTATGATGGCTGGACATTCCCATCTTGTTTGTACTTGCGTATAATTGTTTGTACAGATGAACGAGTCACCTTCAGGTATCTGGAAATTGCACCCAAGGATGAACCAGACTTCTGCAAGTCTACAATTTTCCTCCTGTGATCTTGGCTGATTTTTTTCCAATGTTCTACACAAAAAGGCAATGGGTTTTAGGTGTGCATTAAAATAAATATACAGGTGTGTCTCTAATTAACTCAGATGTTGCCAATAAACCTATCAGAAGCTTCTAAAGACATGACATCATCATATGGGCTGTCCCATGTTGTTTAAAGGCACAGTACTCGTCGTGTATGTAAACTTTTGACTTTGCAGAAAGTATTAAAAATGCCTTAAAACATTCTCTCTCTTTCTGATTATTCCGACATTTGGCAAATATAAATAATTTTGGTTGCTAATTGACTTAAAACGGGAAAGATTTATTCTGATTTTATGTCAGATAATGAGAAAAACCTGCAGATGTGTCTTTATAGAGAGAGGAGGAAAAAAACTGCAGATGTGTCTTTATAGAGAGCAGAGGAAAAGCCTGCAGATGTGTCTTTAAAGAGAGCAGAGGGGAAAACCTGCAGATATCTCTTTATAGAGAACAGAGGGAAAAACCTGTAGATGTGTCTGTATAGAAAGCGGAGGAAAAAATCTGCAGATGTGTCTTTATAGAGAGCGGAGGGAAAAACCTGCAGATGTGTCTGTATAGAAAGCGGAGGAAAAAATCTGCAGATGTGTCTTTATAGAGAGCGGAGGGAAAAACCTGCAGATGTGTCTCTATAGAGAGCGGAGGGAAAAACCTGCAGATGTGTCTCTATAGAGAGCGGAGGGAAAAACCTGCAGATGTGTCTTTATAGAGAGCGGAGGGAAAAACCTGCAGATGTGCCTGTATAGAAAGCGGAGGGAAAAACTTGCAGATGTGTCTATAGAGAGCAGAGGGAAAAACCTGCAGATGTGTCTTTACAGAGAGCGGAGGGAAAAACCTGCAGATGTGTCTGTATAAAGAGTGGATATAAACTTCTGGTTTCAACTGTATATGGCCTGTGCTAGATGACAGGGACCTTGAGGACAGAAAGACCCATCATCATTGAAATATGTCACTAGAAAAGCTCACCGCTATGTACTCGTCTCTTTAGATGTGATTAAAAGGGTTGTCCTTTAACCATCATATGTCATCTATCCACTGGTGATAAACCTAATAATGCTGGGGTGTCCAACCACTAGGGTCCCCCCATACATGAGAACCCCAAGTCATTTGTATAAATTAAGTGTGAGTATTTGTGTATAGACAGTAAATGGAGCAGTTGTTGCACATGCCCACTAACGTTTCTTTCACAAAAGGGTCTTTGGTCCCCATATTCTCAGGGTCACTGTATGTCTTAGCAGACGGCTAATCATACTTTTAGCATCAATCCTGTGGATTGCGTATGGGACAATCCCTTTAAAGGTAATCTGTCTGCAAATTTTGCTATGTAATCTCACATAAAAATGATGTATTCACTGAGACCCTGATTCATGCAATGTATCAGTTTATCAGAGTGCAGCAGTTGTGATGAAATCATGGTTTTCTCTGCTGCGGATCTAGCAGTGCTCTGAATACTGAGCTGTGTATAACCCCACCCACACCACTGATTGTGTATAACCCCACCCACACCACTGATTGTGTATAACCCCACCCACACCACTGATTGTGTATAACCCCACCCACACCACTGATTGTGTATAACCCCGCCCACATCACTGTGTATAACCCCGCCCACACCACTGATTGTGTATAACCCCACCCACACCACTGATTGTGTATAACCCCACCCACACCACTGATTGTGTATAACCCCACCCACACCACTGATTGTGTATAACCCCGCCCACACCACTGATGGTGTATAACACCGCCCACACGACTGATTGTGTATAACCCTGCCCACACCACTGTGTATAACCCCGCACACACCACTGATTGTGTATAACCTCACCCACACCACTAATTGTGTATAACTCCACCCATACCACTGATGGTGTCTAATGTATAACCACACCCACACCACTGATGGTGTTTAATGTATAACCACACCCACACCACTGATTATGTATAACCCCGCCAACACCACTGATTATGTATAACCCCGCCCACACCACTGATGGTGTCTAATGTATAACCCCGCCCACACCACTGATTACGTATAACCCCGCCAACACCACTGATTATGTATAACCCCGCCCACACCACTGATGGTGTCTAATGTATAACCCCGCCCACACCACTGATTACGTATAACCCCGCCAACACCACTGATTATGTATAACCCCGCCCACACCACTGATGGTGTCTAATGTATAACCCCGCCAACACCACTGATTTTGTATAACCCCGCCCACACAACAGATTATGCATAACCACACCCACATCACTAATTATGTATAACCCCACCCACACAACTGATTTTTTTTTTTTTACATATATATATATATATATATATACATATATATATATATAACCCCGCCAACACCACTGATTTTGTATAACCCCACCCACACCACTAATTATGTATAACCACAACACTGATTGGCAGCTTTCTGTGTACACCGTATATTGACAGAAAGCAGGTAATCAGTGGTGGAGGGATGGTTGGACCAGAAGGCAAGAGACAGCTAGTCCTGTAGAGATAATCTTCTACTGATAAAACACTGATGTTACTGAAACAGTGAAATATCACTGGAATCAGGGTCTACTCTAAGACTACATATCAAAAACCTGCTGTCTATTTCCCTTTAAGAAGAGAAAAAAGCTGATTGTTCTTTCTTTAAGATCATTAATGAGGTATATTAACATTCTACCATATTAAAAATAATTCTAGATTACTGGATTATTAAAAATTATTGTTCACAGGACTCTTTAAGAAATCCTTATCCCTAAATTTGATGGTGAATTACGGCTTTACTGCCTCTTCCTGACACTGACCTGACGATCTTTGGAAACTTGGTAGTTAAAATGAATCTTATGTAAAATAAACAGGAGTTTTTTTTAAAATCAATTCGATAAAAAAATTATCTGGATTAATAGGATCTAAAATATAATTGGGACCATATAAAAGTATCGCCACAAATAACGCGTTAATATTAAATCTGCTATTATCATTATAACCCCAGTTTTCGACCTCTAATTCTAAGTTGCGACTCCTTTTATGTCCAAATATCAGTTAAGACCTATTAAACTGCAATAATAAAAAATAATTAAAAAATAGTGAAACGCGTTAATTTCGTCCGGCCGTATAATCAACCGGCAGGAATTACCAATTAAATATAGCCACTAACTTTTAATTTTCTATCCTCGTCAGGGGATAAGCTGCTCTTAATCTCCCAATTAACCGGCGGTAGACAATAGGGAAATCGTCAATTTTCACCGCCGTGAAAACCCGTGTGTCCAGGAAATGTCACTCATTGTCACCTATCGAATTTAATCTGGTACCGACCGGGGGATGTTTCCTACCTTCAATCCTAATCCCCCACATACTACTGTATAGATATAGGAAAATGTCACATGTAACACTAGATAGACGCATCTACAGACCGGGGCTGCTTCCAATTACACCTCCACGTCCTCGGCCATCTTGTTTTTGTGTCTTCAGCCTTCTGTCACTAGGTACTTAAGCTCCATATTTTCGTCTGTCACTCATGAAAGGCTCTGTCAACCCAAGCTTACCGGACGGCTTGCCAAAAAAATATCCATACAGGGGACCACAATGACAATATTATATTATATTTGTGCCGGTCGGATAATCCCCCCGCGGTCTGGTAATGCCGGGCTTAAGTTGCATATTTGGTCTTTTTTTTATCAAGATTTTGCTGATACATGCTATCAGCGGGAGAGAAATGAAATCCAAGGGTCGGTTCTCTTATTACAAGGAATCACCCTCCTCGAGAGGTTTCTCCAAGAAGTGGCCTTACTCAACGCTCTAAGATCTACGTTCATGGGAACCAGCCATGGATAATTATGGAAAAAAAAACCCGTTCTCGGTCTCATCCCTTCGCGAGTGTTTGGGGATATTTTTTACAAAAACAAGAGTTTCTTGTGAACCTAAATTTAATTTCTCGGGAACTTAAGGAAGAGCAGAAAATGTAATTTTCCGCATCTCGGATGATTATAGCGCACATTAAAATGTAAAACCGGTTCCTCGCTGTGAAGAATATGGTTGATTTTCCCGAGGTGCTTACCGCGTTGCAGGTTACTTACCGCTCGGAGAAATAATCTTCAGATTTCCTTATGGGTAATTACTGTAATAAAAAATATTTTCTATTACCGAGGATGGAAATAGTCTATTAAAAAAGAGTCCGGGTGGTTGGGATTTTCTTGGATTCTTAAAGAATGAAATTAATTGATTCCTTCTCTCTCCTGTTGTAATCGGACTGTTGTGCCTAATTTCGAAAGCCGTATCGGGACCTACTGAGTCCAAATTCAACTTTTTGGATACTAAAACAATGAAACAACTTGAAAGTTGTTTTTTTTATTAATATATACTTCCTACCATTTTGTATTTACAGCTTCTATGCAAAATGACTTGCAGGTTGAGGACAGGGGCTCTGTGATTACCAACTGCAAACCATGAGTGGTCTCTGTCAGGATTCCTCTGTGTGTGGAGCATCTTGCACTGAGGTGATGCTCTACTCCACTATAGAGGCGGTAGTGACATCTTTCCTTTGTGCAGAGCATCTTGCACTCAGGTGATGCTCTGCTGCACTACGGAACCAGCAGTGACATTTTTCCTCTGTGCAGAGCATTTTGCATATTTGGAGATGCTCTGAGCACTAGCTGACAGGTTGTTTGACAGCAGAGAATTCCGTGCAGGTTCTGGGAGGTGCTGATTACTCAGGTGGTCCACCTTCCGGGTAATTACTCTGTTTCTTTACTGAGCATGCTCTCCCAGAGCATTGCCAGTTGTACTTCCTGGTTTTGCAGTTGTGTTCTTGGCTTGTGTTCTGATCTAAGTTTCTTGACCCCGGACTGTTATCTGACCACGTCCCTGTTTATGTCGTTACCTCCTGGCTTTGGACCTTGGCCCATTACCTGACCATGTATCTGCCGGCTCCCTGTTCTTGTCATTACCTCCTGGCTTCTGACCTCGGACCGTTACTTGACCACGTCTCTGTCTGCTCCCTGAATCTAATTCGTACTCTCCTGGAATTCTGACCCTCGGCTTGTTACTTGACTGCGCTTCTGCTTATTCATTGTGTCCTGACGTGTCCTCCTGTTACTTGATCCCGACTTGTCTGACTACTCTTCTGTCTATACTACCCGTAAGAAGTGACTAGCATCACAGTCTCATCCTGTGCTTTTGAGTTACTTGTTTACTTTTTCTAACCTGAAGGTGTCATACTTGAATAAAGAAGGTTACATGTTCTTGTGCTGCATTTTCACTGAGCTCTGAACTTTCAGCAGCACAAGCTTCTGGTTTTGACTGTAAAAAGTAGATAACAGCCAACAACACCAGGTAAAGGGTATCCTATTGTCACAAGAAGATTTTTGCAGATATCGCCAAAGTCCAGGATCTGGGGAAACTACAGATTCTGACATTCTGCCTGCTAACGTCTCTGATGTCTGTGATCAGCACAAAGATACTTGGGTGTCGACCCACAGATTTAGTGAGGCTAGCAAGAGTTAATGTCTGTTGGGCTGCTTGTTAACCTGTTTGATCCCATGCTGCGAGAGACCCAATCATGTTTGCTCCCTTCCCATATATGCTGGCTGGACTATTCCATTAATGCCAGCTATAGCTTTTCTATACTGGTCTGGTGAGGTGTTGTGATCCAGACTTACTGGTGATTGTTGTGCATTATTACTGTGAGCAGTCGTGGTGCTAAGCCTTGTTGTCTTTTTGTTGCTCTTGCTTTTCTCCTTGTTATCTCACTGTTTAATCCTGTAAGTTTGCAGTGTGTCTGAGTTTTGTTTTTTCCCTGTCTGTCTTAATCTGTGTTTCCTTCACACATCACTAGTTACAAGTACTGAGCACCTGAGCATGGTATTGCCCACTCATCACTAGTAATGAGTACTAAGCACCTGAGCATGGTAGTGCCCGCTCATCACTAGTTACGAGTACTGAGCACCCGAGCATGGTAGTGCCCACTCATCACTAGTAATGAGTACTAAGCACCTGAGCATGGTAGTGCCCGCTCATCACTAGTTACGAGTACTAAGCACCCGAACATGGTAGTGCCCGCTCATCACTAGTTACGAGTACCGAGCACCCGAGCATGGTAGTGCCCGCTCATCACTAGTTACAAGTACTGAGCACCCGAGCATGGTAGTGCCCGCTCTTCACCAGTTACGAGTACTGAGCACCCGAGCATGGTAGTGCCCGCTCATCACTCGTTACGAGTACAGAGCACCCGAGCATGGTAGTGCCCGCTCATCACTAGTTACGAGTACTGAGCACCCGAGCATGGTAGTGCCCACTCATCACTAGTTACGAGTACCGAGCACCCGAGCATGGTAGTGCCCGCTCATCACTAGTTACCAGTACTGAGCACCCGAGCATGGTAGTGCCCGCTCATCACTAGTTACGAGTACAGAGCACCCGAGCATGGTAGTGCCCGCTCATCACTAGTTACGAGTATAGAGCACCCGAGCATGGTAGTGCCCGCTCATCACTAGTTACGAGTACCGAGCACCTGAGCATGATAGTGCCCACTCATCACTAGTTACCAGTACTGAGCACCCGAGCATGGTAGTGCCCGCTCATCACTAGTTACGAGTACAGAGCACCCGAGCATGGTAGTGCCCGCTCATCACTAGTTACCAGTACTGAGCACCCGAGCATGGTAGTGCCCGCTCATCACTAGTTACGAGTACAGAGCACCCGAGGATGGTAGTGCCCGCTCATCACTAGTTACGAGTACTGAGCACCCAAGCATGGTAGTGCCCGCTCATCACTAGTTACGAGTACAGAGCACCCGAGCATGGTAGTGCCCGCTCATCACTAGTTACGAGTACTGAGCACCCGAGCATGGTAGTGCCCGCTCATCACTATTTATTACAGACAATATCTGAACTATGATGTCAGTTGTGTTATTGGGTAATTCTCTTCTTGTAGCTTTAAATATTTCTTGGTTTCCGTACTTTAGAGAATTTTCTACATTTTCTTTGCATTTTTGAGGAATTTGATTCCGTTCTGTATTTTGTTCTCTTTAGCTGTTTTCATTGTTTTGAGTTGAGTTTCGACATAGAAACAATCAGATACGAGATAAGTCGGATCAAAGAGAAAATCCCTATTGGGTAAAGTCAGATCCCTCACAAGTTGTTGCTGCTTGTTCTCTCGCTGCTCGGACTTGTCACGTCGCTCAGCGCTTAAAGACTCGATGTAAAGAGGAAACTCAGGTTTCTCCGTGGTTTAGGATAGTGCTAGAAGAAACAGCACAAAGCAGCTCATCGTGAGATCAGGCCAAGAGGAATTTCTCGTCCTGCAAAACAAGACCGACACTTTGCGGAGAGTCAGGAGGATGGTCAATCTAATATTTAAAGGGAAGGACCATGTGTGCATGTTTTTTTCATTACTCCAATGCATCTAATATAAATAATAAAGCATCTTTGTTTATAGTCCATAACCATAGAGATTTGCATGAGAGCTGTATACACAAAACGGGAAGAGATTTTTAATCAAATCCATAAACAAACGCTCTGTATGGTCTGATCCTGGAGTCATACTACTTTCTATTGGAACCAACGGATGGTCGGCAGGGCTCCTCTCTACTTCACTAGACTGAACTTGTTTGTGACCCACCCCAGCCGGGGGGTGCAACACTTCCACCTTCAGGGGTGCGTCTGTGACGCCCTGGACTAGCCAGGTAGTCACAGTTAGGCCCCCGCACAACACCCTTCCCCTAAAAAGGGTACCAGCAGCCAACCTAAAACCCTGAGTCACCCCTCTTAGGCTCTGATGTGCACACCAGGTTGGTGGAATCTGGCGGTTGGCTCCGCCCACCGAGGAGTTCGGAGGGCCCTGAGGCGGAAAAAGTAGAGAGTTCCCAGTGGAGAGTGAAAGGGAAAGGAAAGAGAGGAGTAGGGAGAGTGACAGAGGAGAAGAGAACGTCTGTCAGGGGTCCGGGTCGTAGCCCAGACACCCTGTGGCCAGGAGGCAGACGGTGGTGGTCGCCTGCAGGAGCTGGGATTACAGTCGGTGGAACCGTAGGAACCGGGGATGGGCGGTGGCCCGCCAGTACCGAACCGGGGAACCGATTGGAAACCGGAGCACCAGGGGGGGTACTCAGACCCAGTACGAGGCCTAGAAACAACTGGGCTGAGTCAAATCAACTGATTGAGGACTGGACTTGAGGTCCCTTCCCAGCCAAGGCCTGATTGAAGACAACAGCCCACCCCAACAAGGATAGAAAGCCACCGCCAAGGCATAGAGATCCAAAGGGCCAGCGTCTGCAGGCAAACGGGTTCCTCCGCACACATTCACCTGGGGAGCGGACTACCGTTGCTGAGGCGTAGGCAGTCGAACACATACACAAAAGGTGCAGGAGAAAGGAGGCAACCACCCGCCCGAGAAAAAGGGGAAAAATGCAGCTGGCTGTGGGCACCGTCCACCATCTTGTTTGGTTTACTAGAGACTCCAGCGTATTTGTAATAGTGAGTACACCAGTGCCCTTGGGCCGAGCACCGCGTTGCACCGCGCCGCACCGCATCAACACTGCCCTACACCAACAATTTACAGCGACCCCTTGGGCCCCGGGACCATCACCCCTACCCACGGAGGGGTTAACACCCAGCTGCGTAACACCATCCCCGGGAGCCTAGTCAACGGCAGCGATGGTGTCCATCCATTCACCACAACCCGTGGGTGGCGTCACAAACTCAAATCCCCTACAAACAACCGCGGCTCCGGCCGTGCACCTCCCCACCGAAGTCCCTACGTGTAGCGCTAAACCCCCCTTTCAGAGCGACGTGACCCCCGGGTCCGTGAGGAGCTCGAGCCATCCACCGACGAGCACGGATCCAAGCGGCTCGGCAGCCGGCCGAGCCCCGGGGCGGTACACGTCCACCTCTCCACAGCCGGTCACCATCGTAGACCTAGCAGGGCAACACATCACACAGAGAGACTCTTTACAAAACAAGAACAACTGATTCATTCGTTCTTCAATCTGCTGGACAGACATGGCCATACTATCCTGTTCTGCTGCCGCTGTTCTTTAGGACACTTTTCTTGTCTAGCTCTCGCCCTGGGGTATTTGCCTTCCAGCAGCTGAGTCTAAACTTCTGCTTTTCCCCGTTTCTTGTCTCCACGGCTTCCTGTGTCAAATCGATGCCTTGGACGGCTTGAAAATGGCCATCACAAGGTGAGCCGTAGGCTCCGGACACAAGAAAAATACCTCCTGGTTCCCTGATGGGCCCAAGTTAGCAAACACATCCGCAAACCTGCAATCTTTCTGTAGAACTAAAGCTCTTCCTGGTCAATCTCACGAGTGAACCCTCTGCCTTCTGGAAACCAGGATAATTTAGCCCCTACCTTTATTAACTGCAGGAACTCTTATGTCAAAATCTCCTAACATTTTGTGTATGCAGCTCATATTCAGATCTATGAGTCCCCATGACTACAGACTACACATAAATACTCTGTGTAGTCAGATCCTCTAGTCACAATCTCTTCCATTTGCCTCCTTCATTTTACTAACTCCAAGAATGCTTCATTAAAATTCCGCCATTTGTTGTACACAGCTCATATAAAGATCTGTGAGACTCTGTAGCTGCAGATTACCAAAAGACTCATCATATTGTCTAAACCTGTAGTCGCACTTCCTTCAGTTTGACTCCTTAAAGCAATGGTAGTACCCGCTCATCACTAGTTACCAGTACCGAGCACCTGAGCATGGTAGTGCCCGCTCATCACTAGTTACCAGTACTGAGCACCTGAGCATGGTAGTGCCCGCTCATCACTAGTTACCAGTACTGAGCACCTGAGCATGGTAGTGCCCGCTCATCACTAGTTACCAGTACTGAGCACCTGAGCATGGTAGTGCCCGCTCATCACTAGTTACCAGTACTGAGCACCTGAGCATGGTAGTGCCCGCTCATCACTAGTTACCAGTAACGAGCACCCGAGCATGGTAGTGCCCGCTCATCACTAGTTACCAGTACCGAGCATCTGAGCATGATAGTGCCCGCTCATCACTAGTCACCAGTACTGAGCACCCGACCATGGTAGTGCCCGCTCATCACTAGTTACCAGTACCGAGCACCCGAGCATGGTAGTGCCCGCTCATCACTAGTTACCAGTACCGAGCATCTGAGCATGGTAGTGCCCGCTCATCACTAGTCACCAGTACTGAGCACCCGAGCATGGTAGTGCCCGCTCATCACTAGTTACCAGTACCGAGCACCCGAGCATGGTAGTGCCCGCTCATCACTAGTAACGAGTACTGAGCACCCGAGCATGGTAGTGCCCGCTCATCACTAGTTACCAGTACCGAGCATGGTAGTGCCCACTCATCACTAGTTACCAGTACTGAGCACCCGAGCATGGTAGTGCCCGCTCATCACTAGTAACGAGTACAGAGCACCCGAGCATGGTAGTGCCCGCTCATCACTAGTTACGAGTACAGAGCACCCGAGCATGGTAGTGCCCGCTCATCACTAGTTACGAGTACTGAGCACCCGAGCATGGTAGTGCTCGCTCATCACTAGTAACGAGTACAGAGCACCCGAGCATGGTAGTACCCGCTCATCACTAGTTACAAGTACTGAGCACCTGAGCATGGTAGTGCTCGCTCATCACTAGTAACGAGTACTGAGCACCCGAGCATGGTAGTGCCCGCTCATCACTAATTACAAGTACTGAGCACCTGAGCATGGTAGTGCCCGCTCATCACTAGTTACCAGTACTGAGCACCCGAGCATGGTAGTGCCCGCTCATCACTAGTTACCAGTACTGAGCACCCGAGCATGGTAGTGCTCGCTCATCACTAGTTACCAGTACTGAGCACCTGAGCATGGTAGTGCTCGCTCATCACTAGTAACGAGTACTGAGCACCCGAGCATGGTAGTGCCTGCTCATCATTAGTTACAGGTACTGAGCACCCGAGCATGGTAGTGCTCGCTCATCACTAGTAACGAGTACTGAGCACCCGAGCATGGTAGTGCCTGCTCATCATTAGTTACAAGTACTGAGCACCCGAGCATGGTAGTGCTCGCTCATCACTAGTAACGAGTACTGAGCACCCGAGCATGGTAGTGCCCGCTCATCACTAGTTACCAGTACTGAGCACCTGAGCATGGTAGTGCCCGCTCATCACTAGTTACCAGTACTGAGCACCCGAGCATGGTAGTGCCCGCTCATCACTAGTTACGAGTACCAAGCATGGTAGTGCCCATGTGGCGCCCCAGAACCTGGTCGCCACAACAGCATTGCCCTTCCAAAGGGTTAATGCTGAGCCTGGAGGTAATGGGGAGGTCCATTGGCCAGCAAGTTTAACATCCAACGCAGTTCTCCCTCCGGCCAGCAGGGGGAGCTCTGAACCTGGAATTCCAGGGAGCCTTCCTCAAGTCTGACCTGAGGGAGGAAGTAGAGTCAGTCTGTAGAGAGAAGTGACAGTGAGCAGACGCAGAGTGTGCTGTCCTGTGGATCTGGGGCCTAGAGCTAGAGTAGCTTGGCCCAGGGAAGCAGGAGTAGCAGAGAGGCAGCGAAGAGACTCGGACATCGGAGTCTGTGGCCACCAGGGCTTAACATACTCCCTGGTAGCCGAATCCGAAGGGCAGGAGAGCTGCAAGCACCTGGCCCATAAACAGCCCGAAGGTACAGCTGCAGCATCAGGGCCCGGTGTGGACTCCAGCAGAGAAGCACCAGAGAGGGCCTGTGCAGCCTACTACAGAGGGAAAGGGACGTACCATCAGTCCCAGCAGCAAAGAGGGCCATTGCTGGATTCAGAGAAGCAGGGTCCTATCATAACAAAGAAAAGCACAGGAGTAGGCCTCATACTCAGCTGGCCAGAAAGATCACCCCAAGTACTTCCAGGCCGTCCGGATCCCCATCACCAGCTGTAACGGTCTCCCAGGACTGGACTGTTCCCAAAGTAAAAGAGGAAAAGGTAAAGAGACTGTTGTTTGTGCCTGGTTCTTTCATTGCCTGCCGGCCCTGCACCGTGTTATCCACACAACACCATAGACTTGCACGAGCACTAACAGAGTTCCTGGGGTTCCGCTCCACCTGTGGGGAGCAGTACCACCATTGCTGCCGTACCATCACCCCGGAGGCCTCACACAGCAGCAGCGGCTTAATAGCCGCAGACCACAGGTGGCGTCATGAACACAAACTTTAATTCAAGCCACATATTCTACTGACACCCACCAGGGCCACGGAGCCGGGCCCAGCCACCACTGACTACCACTGGACTAGCCTCTGTTATTTCATCTGCATAGACACTCACAAGCACCAACTGTGCCCCGGGGCATTGCTCCACCTGTGGGGAGTAGTACCACCATTGCTGCCATATCATCCCCCGAAGGCCTCATACAGCAGCGGCGGCCTATTAGCCGCATACCACAGGTGGCGTCACGAACACAAACTTTAATTCAAGCCACATATTCTACTGACACCCACCAGGGCCATGGAGCCGGGCCCAGCCACCACTGACTACCTCCGGACTAGTCCGGCCCGGCACCGGGTGTCCCATAGCCCTGGGGTGGGCGAGTCAACTTTTGGCGTCATGAACAGGATTTCGTGCCCGGTCCCGCCGGGTACTGTGCGCCTGCAGAAACTGTGCTTAAAAGACTGTTACTGTTTGCAAACTGCCGCCGCCATTAGCCTCGCCGAGCGCAGGAAGAAGGGGGGCGTGCCTGACAAAGAGCGCGAAGGGAGCGCGCCATCAGAGCAGAGCGCCGTTAACCCTGCGCGACCCAGAAGGGAATTTGAAAAGTGAACGGAGCCTGGTAAGGTTCACTAAGGGGGAGGAAGATGTCCGACTCGGAGGGAGGGCAGGTGGCTGCCATAGCCCGAGACGCCGCGGCACCAGACGAAGCAATCCCAGTCGCCGTCGCCCCAGCCCCCGCTGTAGCGCCGGTAATGCCGATCACACTGCCGTACATCCCGGGAGCAGAATGGCTGCCGCAGTACTCCGGGGAGTCACATACCCTGAGCGACTTCAGAGAAAGGCTGCACGACTTGTTCATAGTGTATCCGCTGACTGAGAGCCAGAAGGTGGGCATATTAATGGGGCAGCTAGCCGGCGCGGCCCAGCGTGAAGTGAAGTCCTGGCCTGATACAGATAAAGGAACAGTAACCCAGATATTGGCCAAGCTAAAGAGTACTTTTGACACCCGCACCGCAGCAGAGATAAAGATGAGATTCTTTGGGTGCAAACAGCGGGCCACAGACAGCATAAGGGACTATGCCTTAAACTTGCAGGAGGCCCTGAAAGCAGTTAAACAGGTGGATCCAGAGAGTGTACGTGAAGAACACAAACTCCTAACTGAGCAGTTCATAGAGGGGCTCCTGTCAGATGCCCACAGGACCCAGCTGCGTATCATGGTCCTGCAGAACCCTGCTCTGGACTTTGCAAAGTTTAAGGACCAGGCCATCCGGGTACTGAGAGAATCTACACCGAATGACCCAGTACCCCTCCGGCCTCTTGCTATCACGTACCCCGGGGTGGTGCCTGCAACACGAGCCGCTGCAGGGGCTGAGGCGCAGTCCCTGGATAAGGATCCCGCTGCAGAGCTCAGACAGCAGGTCCAGGAGCTGACCAAGACTGTAGCTGCCCTTGCCAAGACCGTGCAGTGACCCCATCGCCTGCAAGAATCGAGTTGGCCTCCAGCCCAGATGCCGTCCTATGGATGCGACAGAGGAGGATTCCGCCGACCCGAGGAAAAGACACAGACCGGTATGATTCAACAGGACAACCGATCTGCCGCCGCTGCAGCCAGGCGGGCCATATTGCACGACACTGTCCTTTAAATGGGCCGAGCCTGGGGCCAGGAGCCGACCCCCAGGTGTAAGGAAGCCCGGCTCAACCCCCAGCCGCAGCAAGTATGTGGGAGGACGACCGGTCCTTCCTATTGTGCTGGATGGGATCCCGTTGAATGCCCTCCTGGATACGGGGTCCCAGGTAACAACCATCCCCTATAAACTGTACAAAAGATATTGGGCTGATTCAGACATTGATCATGGCCCAGATGATGATGTAACAATTGTGGCCAGTAATGGTCAGCCCTTGCCTCAAATTGGGTATAAAGAAGTAACCATTAAAGTGGGGCGGGTGGAATTGCCATGTCAGGGGATGATAATTGTAGATATTGATCGCAAAGAATCTGACCCACTGCTAACCATTGGTACAAATGTGATAGAAAATTGTATTGCCGAAGTGATAGTTTTGTTGCAACAGGCGTCTGAAACTGCCAGCTCCGGGCAGCAGCGTGCCCTACAGAGGGAGATCAGAGCCCTGATGAGGAGGCAGCAGGTAGAGCTGGCCGGAGGAGAAATTGGCAGTGTGAGGGTAAGTGACCCCCTCCCCATTGCAATACCCCCAAGAAGTGAAATGTTGATATGGTGTCGGGCAACAATAGGCCTCAGGGGTCAGGATTACCATGACTTGGTAGAACCGGTGTATTCAGACAGTAGGCCTGGAGTCCTGATAGCCAGAGGGGTAGCGGACGTCCGCAAGGGGAGAGTGCCCGTCCGTGTCCTGAATTGTGGGGAGGAGGAAGCCAAATTGCCCCGGTACGCCACTGTAGCAAAACTGTACACTGTCAGCAACAATACCATCAAAGCAGTGGAACCCTTGATCCCGTCCGACCAGGCGGAAGACAATGGCTCCAAGGGGCAGCTGGAAGACTGGTGCCAAAAATTACATGTGGGCACCGACTCCACCCCCTCACACCAAAAGCATGGGGTTTACCGGGTGGTACAGGAGTACGAGCGGGTCTTCAGCAAACACCCCCTAGATTTTGGGCAGGTGAAAGGGGTTAAACATCAAATCCCCACGGGTGATCATCATCCCATTAAAGAGAGATACCGCCCTGTACCCCCCGCACAGTATCAGTGTGCCAAGGAAATGTTACGGGAAATGAAGGAGGCTGGGGTTATCAGAGATAGTTGTAGCCCCTGGGCAGCTCCACTAGTGCTCGTAAAGAAAAAAGATGGTACAATGAGAATGTGTGTAGATTACAGGCAAATTAACCGCATTACACATAAAGATGCTTATCCACTACCCAGAATAGAAGAGTCACTAACGGCCTTAAAATCAGCTAATTATTTCTCCACCTTGGATCTCACCAGTGGGTATTGGCAGGTTCCCGTGGCAGAGGCGGACAAGGAGAAGACTGCATTCACGACACCAATGGGCCTCTGCGAGTTCAATTGTATGCCATTCGGGCTCTGCAACGCCCCAGGGACATTCCAAAGGTTGATGGAGTGCTGCTTGGGCCACCACAACTTTGAAACCGTGCTGTTGTACCTGGATGACGTCATAGTCTACTCCAAGACTTATGAAGACCACCTGAGACACTTAGCAGAAGTGTTTGAGTCCTTGTCAAAATATGGCCTGAAGATAAAGCCGTCCAAATGTCACCTCTTGAAGCCAAAGGTACAGTACCTGGGTCATGTGGTCAGCGCAGAAGGTGTGGCACCTGATCCGGAGAAAGTCACCGTAATCAAGGACTGGCCAAGACCCACCACGGTAAAGGAGGTGCGGCAGTTCCTTGGGCTGGTGGGCTACTACCGAAGGTTCATTGATGGTTTCACAAAGATAGCAGCGCCCCTTCAAGATCTCCTGGTGGGCCAGCCAAAGCAGGCTAAGAAGCAGAGCCCTCCATTTGAATGGAGCAGCCAACTAGAAACATCCTTTGTCCAGCTGAAAGGGGCTCTCACGGGAGAAGAAATTCTGGCCTACCCTGACTACAGCCAGCCGTTTGTACTGTATACAGACGCCAGCAACGTGGGACTGGGAGCAGTTCTGTCCCAGGTGCAGGGAGGCAGAAAGAAGGTGATAGCTTACGCCAGTAGGAAGCTTCAGCCCACAGAAAGGAATCCAGAAAACTACAGTTCCTTCAAGCTGGAGTTCCTCGCTATTGTTTGGGCAGTGACTGAACGCTTCAAGCACTATCTGGCATCGGCCAAGTTCACCATCTTCACGGACAACAATCCGTTGACGCAGCTGGCAACAGCCAAGTTAGGTGCGTTGGAACAGCGATGGATGGCCCGGCTGTCTAACTTTGACTTTACCATCAAGTACCGGGCTGGCAAGAAGAATAACAATGCTGATGCGCTGTCCAGAATGCCTCACTTACCCGAGTCTGGAGAAGACCTGGATGAACTCGAAGAGATAGAGTTACCGGCTTTCCATCACCAAGGTGTTTCCCAGTGTGAGCATGCTGTAGGAGTGAAGCGCTCGAGCCAGCACGAGGTCTCGGTCAACCCATTACTCCACCATAATTGGGAAGAGACACAGAACGGTGACCCGGCCGTGCGATTGGTCAAAGAAAAGCTAGCACAAGCTGAGACCCATCTTGGCCCAGATGCTCCAGAAGAAGCCCAGCAGCTGTGGAAGGAGCGGGGACGACTGTTCACGTACCAAGGCAAGCTCTGCAAGAGATATGTCAACTGGCGAACGAATGAACTCCTCTGGCAGATAGTGGTCCCACAGAGGGATGCTCCAATGGTCCTAGC
Organism: Anomaloglossus baeobatrachus; assembly: GCF_048569485.1. Classification (NCBI taxonomy): domain Eukaryota; kingdom Metazoa; phylum Chordata; class Amphibia; order Anura; family Aromobatidae; genus Anomaloglossus; species Anomaloglossus baeobatrachus. The sequence continues at coordinate 552,938,480 of NC_134358.1, read as the reverse complement.
AGCTTACCATGATAACGCAGGACACTTCGGGTGGAAGAAGTTGGAGACCCTACTCCGTGATCGGTTCTACTGGGTGCACATGAGAAAGACAGTCGAGAAGTGGTGCCGAGACTGTGGTCCGTGTAACCTGAGGCGCAAAGATGATGCCAGCCAGAGGTCTCCCCTACAGCCAATTGTCACGAAGCAGCCCCTGGAGTTGGTGGCCCTGGACCACGTGAAGTTAACACCAAGCCGGTCAGGCTATGTGTACGCCCTCACCATTGTGGACCATTACTCTCGTTTCCTGGTAGTAGTGCCTGTGAAGGACCAGACAGCCAGAACAGCAGCTAGAGCATTTCAGGCATACTTTTGTCGACCTCATGGTTACCCTGAGAGGGTACTGACTGATCAAGGTCCTGCATTCGAGGCAGAAGTGTTCCAAGAGTTCTGTAACATGTACGGTTGTAAGAAAATCAGAACAACACCGTACCACCCCCAAACCAATGGATTGTGCGAGAAGATGAACCATGTGGTCATTGATATGCTCAAGACTCTACCTCTGGAAGAAAGAAATCAATGGCCAGAGAAGTTACCAGATCTGGTAGACCTGTACAACCATATCCCAGTAAATTCGACCAACTGCAGCCCTGCTTACCTGATGCGAGCAAGACCTGGCAAGTTGCCTGTAGACTTTGAGATGGGGACTGTGTCACCTGAAGCGGTTCAGGAGATAGAAGATTGGGATACAGAGCGACAACAGCAGTACCGCAAGGTCCAGGAATGCGTAGAAAGGAGCCTGTCCCAAGCAAGAACGAGACAAGAGCAGCATTACAATCAAACAGCCCCAGCAACTCCCTTAGCACCTGGAGAACAAGTCCTCAAGAAGAAGCGGAGGGCGCATAAATTGGATGATCAGTGGGAGAATGAACCCTACACCATTATCCCCTCCAACTTTGACAATAGTAAGGTATGCCTCATAAGCAAAGATGAAGGCAAGACCTATCAAGCAGTTTCTCGAGACCGCCTGAAAGCGTGCCCCGAACGGCGCAGAACCCAAAAAGAAGTAGAAGAAGTACAAGAAAGTCCCCAAAGTCAAGAAAAAGAGGGAGAGATGATCCAAACAATCCTTGGGAAATTCCCCAAAACTTGGACCCGAATAAACAATGCCATAGTGGTACCAGTGTTGACGTTCCCGCAGTTGGTCGAGCCAGAAACAGAAGAGGTTCCAGATCTACCTAAAGAACCGTCCGCTCCAACACGAGATGACACGCCAGCAGTGGAACAGGAGGTTCAACCCCCTGCCAGTGGTGAACCTGCCGTACCCTTGGCGACTCTTGGACCACATAGGCACTCATCACGCATACCTATCAGGGTTAGGCCTACCTGTAGTGCTGAGGTAGAAGACACACCAAGTAGTCAGGGACAAACACCAGAGCTACGCAGGTCTCAACGCAGCACTCGGGGACAACCCCCTCCAAGGTATAGAGAGTAAAAAGAAAGAGTACTTATTAGAATGTAAATAGTTATGTGCAATTTCTGTACTGTTGTGTATAAAATGTTTTTCTTTTTTGATTGAGAAAATGGACAATTGGGCCACTGGACTATGGGTGGCCAACACCTAGCTGTACATAGTTAGCACAAGTGTGCTCAGCACCCCTGAAGAAAAACCCGTCCGGCGTGCATAGAGTGGGGTCATCAATGCTCTGACGCACGCCCAGAGTCTACGTTGGGGGTTTCATCGCGACGGGTCCCCCATGGAGCAGTGTAATGGACACCCGGCTGGGAGCCACACTGGACTCTTAAAAGTTTTTTAAGGTTGTAACATGTATGTCTTGTTTTGTTTTCCACAGTCCGGGAGTACTGAATTTAACTAAGGGGGAGTGTGGCGCCCCAGGACCTGGTCGCCACAACAGCATTGCCCTTCCAAAGGGTTAATGCTGAGCCTGGAGGTAATGGGGAGGTCCATTGGCCAGAAAGTTTAACATCCACCGCAGTTCTCCCTCCGGCCAGCAGGGGGAGCTCTGAACCTGGAATTCCAGGGAGCCTTCCTCAAGTCTGACCTGAGGGAGGAAGTAGAGTCAGTCTGTAGAGAGAAGTGACAGTGAGCAGACGCAGAGTGTGCTGTCCTGTGGATCTGGGGCCTAGAGCTAGAGTAGCTTGGCCCAGAGAAGCAGGAGTAGCAGAGAGGCAGCGAAGAGACTCGGACATCGGAGTCTGTGGCCACCAGGGCTTAACATACTCCCTGGAAGCCGAATCCGAAGGGCAGGAGAGCTGCAAGCACCTGGCCCATAAACAGCCCGAAGGTACAGCTGCAGCATCAGGGCCCGGTGTGGACTCCAGCAGAGAAGCACCAGAGAGGGCCTGTGCAGCCTACTACAGAGAGAAAGGGACGTACCATCAGTCCCAGCAGCAAAGAGGGCCATTGCTGGATTCAGAGAAGCAGGGTCCTATCATAACAAAGAAAAGCACAGGAGTAGGCCTCATACTCAGCTGGCCAGAAAGATCACCCCAAGTACTTCCAGGCCGACCGGATCCCCATCACCACCTGTAACGGTCTCCCAGGACTGGACTGCTCCCAAAGTAAAAGAGGAAAAGGTAAAGAGACTGTTGTTTGTGCCTGTTTCTTTCATTGCCTGTCGGCCCTGCACCGTGTTAGCCACACAACTCCATAGACTTCCACGAGCACTAACAGTGTCCCCGGGGCTCCGCTCCACCTGTGGGGAGCAGTACCACCATTGCTGCTATAACATCACCCCGGAGGCCTCACACAGCAGCGGCGGCTTAATAGCCGCAAACCACAGGTGGCGTCATGAACACAAACTTTAATTCAAGCCACATATTCTACTGACACCCACCAGGGCCACGGAGCCGGGCCCAGCCACCACTGACTACCACTGGACTAGTCCGGCCCGGCACCGGGTGTCCCACAGCCCTGGGGTGGGCGAGTCACCCACTCATCACTAGTTACTAGTACTGAGCACCCGAGCATGGTAGTGCCCGCTCATCACTAGTAACGAGTACTGAGCACCCGAGCATGGTAGTGCCCACTCATCACTAGTTACGAGTACTGAGCATCCGAGCATGGTAGTGCCCACTCATCACTAGTTACTAGTACTGAGCACCCGAGCATGGTAGTGCCCGCTCATCACTAGTAACGAGTACTGAGCACCCGAGCATGGTAGTGCCCACTCATCACTAGTAACGAGTACTGAGCACCCGAGCATGGTAGTGCCCGCTCATCACTAGTTACGAGTACTGAGCACCCGAGCATGGTAGTGCCCACTCATCACTAGTTACGAGTACGGAGCACCTGAGCATGGTAGTGCCCGCTCATCACTAGTTACCAGTACTGAGCACCCGAGCATGGTAGTGCCCGCTCATCACTAGTTACCAGTACTGAGCACCCGAGCATGGTAGTGCCCGCTCATCACTAGTTACCAGTACTGAGCACCCGAGCATGGTAGTGCCCACTCATCACTAGTTACAAATACGGAGCACCTGAGCATGGTAGTGCCCACTCATCACTAGTTACCAGTACTGAGCACCGGAGCATGGTAGTGCCTGCTCATCACTAGTTACCAGTACTGAGCCCCCGAGCATGGTAGTGCCCGCTCATCACTAGTTACCAGTACTGATCACCGGAGCATGGTAGTGCCCGCTCATCACTAGTTACCAGTACTGAGCACCCGAGCATGGTAGTGCCCGCTCATCACTAGTAACGAGTACTGAGCACCCGAGCATGGTAGTGCCCACTCATCACTAGTTACGAGTACAGAGCACCTGAGCATGGTAGTGCCCGCTCATCACTAGTTACCAGTACTGAGCACCCGAGCATGGTAGTGCCCGCTCATCACTAGTTACCAGTACTGAGCACCCGAGCATGGTAGTGCCCACTCATCACTAGTTACCAGTACTGAGCACCCGAGCATGGTAGTGCCCACTCATCACTAGTTACGAGTACTGAGCACCCGAGCATGGTAATGCCCGCTCATCACTAGTTACCAGTACTGAGCACCCGAGCATGGTAGTGCCCGCTCATCACTAGTTACCAGTACTGAGCACCCGAGCATGGTAGTGCTCGCTCATCACTAGTAACGAGTACTGAGCACCCGAGCATGGTAGTGCCCACTCATCACTAGTTATGAGTACTGAGCACCCGAGCATGGTAGTGCCCACTCATCACTAGTTGCGAGTACCGAGCACCCGAGCATGGTAGTGCCCGCTCATCACTAGTTACGAGTATAGAGCCCCCGAGCATGGTAGTGCCCGCTCATCACTAGTTACGAGTATAGAGCCCCCGAGCATGGTAGTGCCCGCTCATCACTAGTTACGAGTACTGAGCACCCGAGCATGGTAGTGCTCGCCCATCACTAGTTATGAGTACTGAGCACCCGAGCATGGTAGTGCTTGCCCATCACTAGTTACGAGTACAGAGCACCTGAGCATGGTAGTGCCCGCTCATCACTAGTTACAAGTACCGAGCACCCGAGCATGGTAGGGCCCGCTCATCACTAGTTACGAGTACAGAGCACCCGAGCATGGTAGTGCTCGCTCATCACTAGTTACGAGTACTGAGCACCCGAGCATGGTAGTGCCCGCTCATCACTAGTTACGAGTACCGAGCACCCGAGCATGGTAGTGCCCGCTCATCACTAGTTACGAGTACTGAGCACCCGAGCATGGTAGTGTCTGCTCATCACTAGTTACCAGTACTGAGCACCCGAGCATGGTAGTGCCCGCTCATCACTAGTTACGAGTACTGAGCACCCGAGCATGGTAGTGCTCGCTCATCACTAGTTACCAGTACTGAGCACCCGAGCATGGTAGTGTCCGCTCATCACTAGTTACGAGTACTGAGCACCCGAGCATGGTAGTGCCCGCTCATCACTAGTTACCAGTACTGAGCACCCGAGCATGGTAGTGTCTGCTCATCACTAGTTACCAGTACTGAGCACCCGAGCATGGTAGTGCCCGCTCATCACTAGTTATGATGAGTACTGAGCACCTGAGCATGGTAGTGCCCGCTCATCACTAGTTACGAGCACTGAGCACCCGAGCATGGTAGTGCCCGCTCATCACTAGTTACGAGTACAGAGCACCCGGGCATGGTAGTGCCCGCTCATCACTAGTTATGAGTACCGAGCACCCGAGCATGGTAGTGCCCGCTCATCACTAGTTACGAGTACTGAGCACCCGAGCATGGTAGTGCTCTCTCATCATTAGTTACGAATACTGAGCACCCGAGCATGGTAGTGCCCGCTCATCACTAGTTACGAGTACAGAGCACCCGAGCATGGTAGTGCCCGCTCATCACTAGTTACGAGTACCGAGCACCCGAGCATGGTAGTGCCCGCTCATCACTAGTTACGAGTACAGAGCCCCCGAGCATGGTAGTGCCCGCTCATCACTAGTTACGAGTACAGAGCACCCGAGCATGGTAGTGCCCGCTCATCACTAGTTACGAGTACAGAGCCCCCGAGCATGGTAGTGCCCGCTCATCACTAGTTACGAGTACTGAGCACCTGAGCATGGTAGTGCCCGCTCATCACTATTTACCAGTACTGAGCACCCGAGCATGGTAGTGCCCACTCATCACTAGTTACCAGTACTGAGCCCCCGAGCATGGTAGTGCCCGCTCATCACTAGTTACGAGTACTGAGCACCTGAGCATGGTAGTGCCCGCTCATCACTAGTTCCGAGTACTGAGCATCCGAGCATGGTAGTGCCCGCTCATCACTAGTTACCAGTACTGAGCCCCCGAGCATGGTAGTGCCCGCTCATCACTAGTTACCAGTACTGAGCACCTGAGCATGGTAGTGCCCGCTCATCACTAGTTACCAGTACTGAGCACCCGAGCATGGTAGTGCTCGCTCATCACTAGTTACCAGTACAGAGCCCCCGAGCATGGTAGTGCCCGCTCATCACTAGTTACGAGTACAGAGCCCCTGAGCATGGTAGTGCCCGCTCATCACTAGTTACGAGTACAGAGCACCCGAGCATGATAGTGCCCGCTCATCACTAGTTACGAGTACAGAGCACCCGAGCATGGTGGTGCCCGCTCATCACTAGTTACGAGTACAGAGTACCCGAGCATGGTAGTGCCCGCTCATCACTAGTTACGAGTACAGAGCCCCCGAGCATGGTAGTGCCCGCTCATCACTAGTTACCAGTACAGAGCACCCGAGCATGGTAGTGCCCGCTCATCACTAGTTACCAGTACTGAGCCCCCGAGCATGGTAGTGCCCGCTCATCACTAGTTACGAGTACTGAGCACCTGAGCATGGTAGTGCCCGCTCATCACTAGTTACCAGTACTGAGCCCCCGAGCATGGTAGTGCCCGCTCATCACTAGTTACCAGTACTGAGCACCTGAGCATGGTAGTGCCCGCTCATCACTAGTTACCAGTACTGAGCACCCGAGCATGGTAGTGCTCGCTCATCACTAGTTACCAGTACAGAGCCCCCGAGCATGGTAGTGCCCGCTCATCACTAGTTACGAGTACAGAGCCCCTGAGCATGGTAGTGCCCGCTCATCACTAGTTACGAGTACAGAGCACCCGAGCATGATAGTGCCCGCTCATCACTAGTTACGAGTACAGAGCACCCGAGCATGGTGGTGCCCGCTCATCACTAGTTACGAGTACAGAGTACCCGAGCATGGTAGTGCCCGCTCATCACTAGTTACGAGTACAGAGCCCCCGAGCATGGTAGTGCCCGCTCATCACTAGTTACCAGTACTGAGCACCCGAGCATGGTAGTGCCCGCTCATCACTAGTTACCAGTACTGAGCCCCCGAGCATGGTAGTGCCCGCTCATCACTAGTTACGAGTACTGAGCACCTGAGCATGGTAGTGCCCGCTCATCACTAGTTCCGAGTACTGAGCATCCGAGCATGGTAGTGCCCGCTCATCACTAGTTACCAGTACTGAGCCCCCGAGCATGGTAGTGCCCGCTCATCACTAGTTAGCAGTACAGAGCCCCCGAGCATGGTAGTGCCCGCTCATCACTAGTTACGAGTACAGAGCCCCTGAGCATGGTAGTGCCCGCTCATCACTAGTTACGAGTACAGAGCACCCGAGCATGGTAGTGCCCGCTCATCACTAGTTACGAGTACAGAGCACCCGAGCATGGTGGTGCCCGCTCATCACTAGTTACGAGTACAGAGTACCCGAGCATGGTAGTGCCCGCTCATCACTAGTTACGAGTACAGAGCCCCCGAGCATGGTAGTGCCCGCTCATCACTAGTTACGAGTACCGAGCACCCGAGCATGGTAGTGCCCGCTCATCACTAGTTACCAGTACTGAGCACCCGAGCATGGTAGTGCCCGCTCATCACTAGTTACGAGTACCGAGCACCGTAGTGTTCATCACTTCTGCCCACCAAAGCCAATTCTCGGTTTTGTCCTTTTTCTTTTTTCATCCCCTTCTTCCAAGAGCCATGATTTTTATTATCTTCCCTCTCACCTAGTCATATGAGGAATGGCAGACTTTTATTTTGCAGAACAGGTTGCAGTTTTGATTGACAACCTTAAATTTACAATAAAATGAGCTGAAAAACAGTACAAAAAAATTCCAACTACATTGAAATGGTTAAAAAGATAAAAATGCGATTCTGACTTTTTTTCAGGGGTTTTGTTTATTGTGTGTTAAAAATGCCCTGACAACGAGATTCTTCAGGTCAGTTCGATATCAACTTTGTAAAGTTATTTTTTTTATTTTATTTCAAAAATCAGGAATGTGTAAAAAAAAATTATAATAATTAATAATAATAATAAAAATTTGGTTTGTGCGCCCTTTTTTCGAGACCCGTACTGTTTTTGTTTTTTGTAAAAAATTTTTATCAAAAACTTGGCATACAATTGTGTACGTCTGAAAAAGATTCCAATGGCCTCGTCGTAATAGTGAATGGCTCCATCAAGGCTCTTCTGGGATTTCCGTCAGGATCATGCATTGTCTTGCTCCTCATCAGTGACCCAAATAAGAACAATGAGTTTGGATTTCATCATTTCCTATCAGAGGAATGACTTATTTATTTATTTGGCTCACTTATTTAGCACCATCATATTGCAATGCACTTTACAGATGAGATCATCACTGTCCCCATTGGGGCTCACAATCTGCATTCCCTACCAGATGTCTTTGGAGTGTGGAAAGAAACTGTCTAAAGGTTATCCTATTGTCACAAAGAGATTTTTGCAGGCATCGCCAACTGTCATGGCGGCGTCAGGATCTGTGGAAACTACAGATTCTGACACTCTGTCTGCTGACTCCTCTGATGTTTGTGATCAGCGCAGGGAGACGCGGTTTTCGACCCCCAGACTTAGGCAGGCTAGCAAGAGTTAATCTCTGCTGGGCTGCTTGTTAGTCTATTTGATCACATGCTGTGGGGGAGCCAATCATGTTCGCTCCCCTCCTATATATGCTGGCTGGACTATTCCAATAATGCCAGCTATAGCTTCTCTATACTGGTCTGGTCAGCAAAACTGTCCATGCCTAACATATACTATTTTAACGACTGGTGACTTCTTATATAGCAGAGGGGCTTTTGGCCCATACCAGAATGCAGGTGCAAGTGTTTCCTTTGTACCCCATAATGCCAGGTGCCAGATTTTGTCACCTAGGACAGAAAAGAATAGTTCCTGTGGAAAAAGGGGAGTTCTACATCTGTTCATGCTCCCTACGGATATGGAATGAACCAGGACCAGACCAGCCCCACATACAATATTCTCTCCTGTACATTGCAAGGATATAAGGTTCATCTTCATCTCCCCACTGGACTAGATACCCACCATGCTCACGAGTAGTTACAGGTGGTAGCAGTTGGCCAAAGGAGAATATCCAAAGGAAGAGAGAGGTATGCAGCCCTCCTGATTAAAAACTTCTTCATTTAAAGAGGACCAACAAGCAGAATTTTGCTATATGAGGTAAAGTCAGTGCCATACTGGCAGTAAGATGCTGAATCCAGGCATACCTGTTATACAAAGATCCGATGCTTGTGTCGCGGGCAGGGAGGACGCCGCCGCTGCTGTGCTCTCACTAACGCTCGGGTCCGGCGCTGCTGCGGCTGCTGCTGCTGCTCGGTGGCTCGAGCGGTGGGCCGGATCCGGGAACTCGAGCGGCGCTCCTCGCCTGTGAGTGAAAAGGGTGATTGGTTTGGGGGATTTAGTCCGTGATGCCACCCACGGGTCGTGGTGAAGATGGGCACCACCGCTGCTGGTGACGGGGATCCCAGGAGCGATGGTAGGGAGCAGCTGGGATGTTGTTTTCCCCCTCCGTGAGTAGGGGTCGGTGGTCCCGGGGCCTGGTGGTGTGAAGGGGAGGCAGGGTTGGTGAGGTGCAGGGTTGCAGGGACACCGCTGCGCGGTGCCGGATGGCACGGGTGTACTCACTCAGTAAGAGGTGCACAAAGTCCTCGGTAAACCAAACGGCTGGATGGACGGGTCCCGCAGCCGGCTGCAGTGTCTCTCCCCGGACAGGTGATGGCGGCTGTCTTTCCCTGCACCTTGATGTACTTGATTGACTACGATGGATCCCCAACGGTAGTCCGCTCCCCGGTGTATGGATGCCGGAAAAGCCCGTTTGCCCGCAGGCACTGGCCCTTGGGTCTCTAGCCTTAGGCGGTAGCTGTATACCCTCATGGTGTGGGCGGTTGCCTTCTATCGGGTCTTTGGCTGTTAGGAAACCCCTGGGGTTCCGGTCACACTCGGATTTGACTATTGTCGTCGGCTCCAAGCCTGGTCGGGGTCCGATGGCCCTGCCTGTGTGTGCTGGCTTCACTTCACTCCCCGGCTTCACCACTCCTGCAGACGGCCACCACCGTCTGCCAACCTTGCTGTCAGTGCCTGGGCCACAAACCCAGACACCCAAGTGTTTACTCCTCACACTTCAAACTCCAAAACTACTCTGACACTTTTCCCGCCTCCAGGCCTGTGAACTCCTCGGTGGGTGGGGTCCAACCGCTTGGCTCCGCCCCACCTGGTGTGGACATCAGACACTGGAGGGAGGCAACAAGGGTTTTGTGTTTGGCTGGTGTCCCTGTCTAATGGGGTGGGGGTGTTTGTGTGTTATCTGTGACGACCTTGCTAGTCCAGGGCGCCACATTCCCCCTTGGTGAAATGCAGACCGCCCGCGGGCTGCCCGTCCATCACCGGTTTTATTTTTTTTCAAAAGCTGTAAAAATATAAATTAACATATAAAACATTTTAAACATGTAAGCAGTTTTGTGAGGACACTTAAACGTTGCACATAGAAACAAAAACATTTTTAATAATAACAGACAGACGGACGGATGTCTTCCGCTCTCCCACCCAAGCAACCTAGCCCTGATGCTGCCCCTAAGAAGTGGGCAGCACCCCTTGACCCCAGTCCAGGTTCAGGCTGCCCGAGCGGGAACGGGCACGGTTATTCGCACCCGGCTGTCATTTCAGGGGACCCCACGTCCTTGGGGGACCCCTGACCCCCGGAGGATGGCCACCGGTCCTGGTGGTGGCCGGGCCCCAGCATGCTCTGCTGTGGGCCCATCATCCAATCTGCCTCTCAGGAGGCGGCAACGGCTTCCATCCCATAAAATTATTTACATGCCCACCAGTTCGTGGGTGGCCTGCCAGTTCTCGGCCATGTCCATGAGTAGTCTCTCATGCAGGTGGTAGAAATCAGAAAGTCCCTCCGAGGACAACTTGCCGGCAACGACCGGAATAATCAGGTAGACAATCAGATGATCTTCGGTTGATTAATGTCATTCAATTAAACTGCTGAGGGTCCCAACGGGGGACAACTGCTTGCAACGGCTGACCGCTGCTTATTCCACCTCTTCCTCCGAGGTGGCCTTGCCCTCCGCTGTTAATATTGCAAACATCCGGTGGCAGGCCTGGTGGGGGAGGGGCGCCCGGTATCCGTTCCCTCCACCACGCGGGACATAGAAAGCTACTGGCGCACTGCCGTTGGGAAGACTCTCACCCGCTTCCTTGGCCTCCGAGACCGGTTCTGTGTCAGCCCCCGAGCTGCTGTCATCCGACTCCAGGGAACTAATGGTGGGGCTTGGCAGGTCGGTAACGGTTTCCAGCTGAGCCCAGACTCGTGGCTCCTCAATGGCAAGTGACCCGTCATTGGCTGGTGTATGGAGGTCTGCCATCGGTTCTTCTAAGTCACCCGCTCCAGCTGTTGATTGGCTGGCTTCCTCTCGGGCCTCCGGGCCCTAGCGGGGCAACACGGGCTCCACCACCTCCATCGGGGACGGCGGTCTGAGCGGGGTTGTACGGGCGGTCAGCACAGGCGATGGGTCGGGCCCTGCTGGGGCCAGGGGTAGACCGGGTCCTTCAGCCGCAGCGGCTGGTCCTCTAGGCACTCAAGGGTGTGGGTCACTCACCAGCGCCTCTAGCATGGCCTCTATTTCATGCGCCCGCACGACCGCAGCCAGCTCCTCCATCTCAGCGGTCCAGCGATTTAGCAGGTCCCGTACTTGGGCCCGGTTACGGCAGCACAACAGCATGACTTGGGTATTCAGCCAAGCCGCCGTCCCGGGGGCAGGCTCCGGAGACTCAGGCCTCTCAGGTGGTGCGGACATGTTGCAAGCCGCTTCCAGGAACCGGGTATATTTGCAGAGTCCTGGCGTCCCCGCTTTGATAGCCTCGGCTACATTAGGCAGACACACACCCGCTCCCCCTTGGTTCTCCTCAGCACTTCCGTTTGTTGGGGGCGGGGCTTCGCTTTCGTGCCTTCCCTGCTCGGAGAAGACGCTCGAGTGGGAGATTTTCGCGCCAAAGATGGCGGCGCTTCAAAATTTTCGGCCGGACACTGCCAGCGGAGATCACAAGGCGCACTTCTACTGGTAACTAGATGGGTTCAATCCTGTTCGTGACGCCTAGTTGGTGCGGGCGGGGGGGACGCCGCCGCGGCTGTGCTCTCACTAATGCTCGGGTCCGATGCTGCTACGGCTGCTGCTGCTCGGTGGCTCGAGTGGTGGGCCGGATCCGGGGACTCGAGCGGCGCTCCTCGCCCGAGAGTGAAAAGGGTGATTGGTTTGGGGGATTTAGTCCGTGACGCCACCCACGGGTCATGGTGAAGATGGGAGACTCGCCCACCCCAGGGCTATGGGACACCCGGTGCCGGGCCGGACTAGTCTGGGGGGGTAGTCAGTTTAATATGGCTTCAGTGTTGGGGGTGAATAAAGTTCATATTATTCGTGACGCCACCTGTGGTTTGCGGCTATTAAGCCGCCGCTGCTGTATGGGTCCTCCGGGGCTGATGGAATGGTAGCTTGGATGGTCCTGCTCCCCACAGGTGGAGCGGTACCCCGGGGCAACAGTTGGTGCTTGTAAGTTAATAGTGTCGATGTAGTGATGGAAGTCTATGCAGTGAAATAACGGAGACAACACCAGGGGGTGCAGTTTCAAGGTCTTTACTCACAGTTCCTGGCTGGTGCACACTGGTGCCGTTGGACTGTGGACTGCTGGAACCCACTGTCAGGGACCTCCGCCGATCCTGGTAGCTCTGGGAATAAAAGCCGGTGCACCCCTCTATTGTGTTCCTTTCTTCAGCTGACTTCTAAGCCTTGCCTTTACTGGATGAACCTGGCTTGGCCTCCACTACAGCCTCCGGGCCAGGGGCTTTCCTACTGGGTGTTCTACCCCCTTTCCAGAGGTTCTGCTGTGGGCTGTGGCCCGGGGTGTTTGCAATTACCCTGGGCCTCGGTTTTTACCTTTGGAATTGACTTCTCTTCCTCCAGTTTCTAGGGACCGTCCCCTGTGTGCAGCTTGATCCCTCCACCTGGTTGTTCTGTGGAGCAAGCCACTAGCCTGAAAGCTGTCTGTGGCCCTGGAATCTCCTCTGTTCTGCTTGGTGTCACCTGGGTCTAGCCGGGCCCCAGGGTCTTCACCAGGAAGCGTCACTTTCTCCTTCTTGCTCCTGACTGACTAGAGCACTACTCTTCTTACTCCTCTCAGCTCTCACTTCAAACTCACTGCTCCTCTGCCTCACGCAGACCTCCTCTCTCCCCTCCTCCCTGAGGTAAACTTCTAACTCTCTGACTTGACCTTCCTGTAACTACTCTTCTCTCGGCTGGCTCCTCCCACCCACCCAGTTGCTAAGCTCTACCCTATGGAAGCAGGGATGGGTCTTACGGCCCCTCCCAGCATGTGTGGCGCCCCTGACCTGGTCAGGCACCACTGAGTACTGCACCCATGCTGGGGACAGTACAATACAGGTAATCCAGAAGGCTGACAGGGGTGTGGTACACAGGCGCATAGTAATCAGCTCTCACACATGTACCCATGAGAGGACCCCTGGGGATCCCAGGAGGGGGAAAAGCCTTGACCTTCACTGGAATAGTGGAGGGGGCCAAAAGCCTCCATCTCCTCTCAAGGGGTGTGGTAAGAGAAGCTGGTTGCTAGGTGGCGTAGGCAAGAACAGGAGAGGAGGGGCAGTGAGTCAGTTAGAGCAGAACTCCATAGGGCTCAGTGAGGAGCAGACCTGTGGGGCTGTTGCTGTCTAACAGCGCCCGCGCAGTGGCTACTGACGGGGGAGAACGGTCAACTAGGAGTGCTACCCGAAATCCATCTTCAGCTAAAGAGAGAGCACGGAGTGGGAAGTAAGGAGACTGCTAGAGAGTACCAGGCCCAAACGGGCGGCAGATCCCGAAGCGGAGATAGATCCAGCTTTCTTTTGCTAAACCTGCCGGTGTGGGGCTCTCAAAGCCCACGCCACAACACCACAAAAGCCGCAGCCACGTAGCCACAGTTAGGGCCCATAGGTCACAGGAGGCAAGCAGCTGGAGTGGCCTGGTCCAGGCGACAAGCAAACGGCAAACGAAGGGGAGAGAGGCTGCAGCATCTTCCCTGGGTGACCCCCATAGGGACTCAAAGTCGGGGTTACCCCAAACCACCAAGGGCTAAGGAAGGCGAGTTAGTAGTCACCCTCACAAGTCAGCCTGAAGGACACCTGGTTCCCACTTGGTTCATCCCAGCTACGCCCGGGTTACTCACCCTGCCATCAACTGTGAGTAAAAACCCTGAAAGACATCCTGCCTGTGTTGAGTCATTCTGCGCCTTGTAGTTCTACGCATCTACACAGGGCCCTGGGGCTTGCCTCACTCTCAGGAGGCTACTACAACTGGCTGCACCCACCATCAGCCCCAGGCATCCCTTAACCTGCAGTGGCGGTCCCCCACTGACCGCAAATCTGAGAGTGGCGTCACGACAAACTACAAAGAAGGTTTCCTACCTGTGACCAGACAGATCCATCTACGTGGAGTCCCTGAAGGTAATGCACCGACACAACACCTGTGGGGCTTCACATCTGGCGTCACGAACAGGATAAGGACTAGACCTGTCCAGACAGGTGACCATGTGCCTGGGCGGTCCGCTTGAAAAATTGGAAGCGCCGCCATATTGCCACCATGAAAAGCGCGCTGAAAAACAACAGCAGCCCGCGCTGGAAGAAGTTACCGCCCACGAAGAGGTGTGGCTACCCAGAGATCCCCTGCAGAGTTCTGACCTCGCTAGTGAAGAGAGCGGAAGCGTCCAGAGACGGCGGAGCAGGAGAGAAGCCAGCAGCTTGCTAGAGAAAATGGCGTCTGAGTGCAGAGACCCAGAGCCAGGCTCCGCTGCCTGGTGGTGTCGGGAGCTCGCCGAGTTCTGCGATCAACTGGAAGCCAGGGTCGGAAGGCTGATCAGAGAGGGACGCGAGGAGTTTCTATGGATGACCGCGGCGGTTCGGGCCTACGAGGAGAGAGCCGCGCACCGAGTGCCAGACCGGGCGGTGACGACTCAGACCCCGATGCTGCTACCGATGGGTGAGTCCAGTGTTGCCCCTGCCGGCCCGGATGCCCCGACCCCTGCTGCCACGCCCGCGGTCCCTGAAGAGGCGCCCGGTGTGGCGACGCTGAGCCAGGCCGCAGCCATGCCAGGTGCGGCCCGCCAAGCCCAGCCCGCCGCAGCGATGCCCAGCTCGGCCCGCAAAGAACCGGCTGCCACCGCGACCCTCATCCGCGCCGCAGGCGTAACGCTGACCCAGGCCGCCGCCCTGCTAGGCCCGGCCCGCCAAGACCCCACCGCCGCAGCAACGCTCGTCCGCGCCGCAAGTGAGGTGCTGAACCAGGCCGCAGCCCCGCCAGGTGCGGCCCGCCAAGCCCAGACTGCTGCAGCGACGTCCAGCCCAGCCTGCACAGAGCCCCCTGCAACAGCGACGCTGATCCAGGCCGCCGCCCTGCCAGGCGCGGCCCGCCAAGACCAGGCCGCCGCCATGCCGGGCGCGGCCCGCCAAGGAAAGATTGCATCACCATTTTCCCCGGCCTGCAAGGCCAGAGCAGACACCGCTCCCCAGTCCAAAGAAGTCCCTACTAGGAAATCCCTGATAGGTGAAGACTCCGCATACTGGCAGCTAAAGGCTGACCTGGAGGCCAAGTTCCCACAGGAGATGGTGGACAGATACATGCTCCCTCCGCACACCCCTAAGGCAACCCCTGCGGCAACCACGCCGAAGAGTCCACCGCCTGGGCCAGCTGAGGAACACTCATCCCCAGCGCTGCCACAACCAGAGTGCAGAGAAGAACTAAGGGGGAGAGGAGGCCAGGAAGCTGAGGAGCTGACTCTGGAGCCACCAGCAGTGGATCCATACTCGGAGCCGGAGATGCTGCCATATTCCCGCTGGGATGAGGAAGACCTGACACCGTCTGCTGACGAAGATCTGCCTAAAAGTCTCACCTGGGAGCTTGCAAGCTGTACCACGCAGAGTTCAGGCCGCAAGACAAGGCGTCGCAACAGAACAACGCTGTCCCCTGCACCGCCATCCCCAGAGCAGAGGGAAGTCACGGCCAGAGACCTACAAGAAAAAAGGTTCCTGAGAAGAGCCAAAGCACAGGCCAGAGGACCCCTTTGTAGAGGAGTTGTGGAAGACTTTAACTTGAAAAGCGGATACGGCTTTATTGTGGCACCGGGTATGAAAGAGGGCATTTTCGTTAATAGGAGGGATGTGAGAGCCCACTTGCCCAGAGGACACCCTGGCAGAAACTTAAAGATGGGAGACACAGTGCAGTTCACCATGCACCAAGGAGAAAGAGGCTGGTATGCCTTAGATGTAGCACCATGTCCCAAAGAAGAAAGAAAAGACAGAGATAAAGAAACAGATGCAGCAAAGGAAACAGATGAAGATCAAGAAAGAAAAGACAAGGAACCTACAGATGAGACTACCTCAGACGACGACAAAGAGCAAGAAAGCAGCAGGTGCCGCAGCCCAACAGGCCAAAGCCCTGGTATGGAGGAGTAAAGGAAAGTAAGAAGTTCAGCAGTTAGAAAGTTAAAGTTTTGAAAAGTTTGTTTTGCAACGTTTACGTTTAAGCATGTGCCCACAAAAACTATTGTGAGAAAACCATAAACCTTAAGGCTATGAACTGGCTATAGCCACAAACTCTCGCAGTGTAAATAGTTACACCAGAGGGCACCACCACCACCAGAGTCAGCCTGTTTAGGGGCTTGGCTCGTCTGCAACCAGGAGGAGCCCGTCCGTATATAGGGCCTTGGCTCGCCTGCGACCAGAGAGCATGCCTGTTTATGGGGCCTGGCTCTCCACCACAAAGAGGGTACCTGGTCAGCACCAACTGTGGAGGCCGCCTCTGCATCCTGCCAGAAGAGGCTGAAGGCGCGGATCCACCAGGCCAGGTATACCCTGAAACCACCAGCCCATGTAAGCCGCCTCTACATCCTGCCAGAAGTGGCTGAAGCCGCGGCCAACGTGAGAGGGTTTTGGGTGGGTTAACGGACTTGTGGGTGGAGGGTGGTGATGTATGGTACCTGGTGCTTTAAAATGTTTTACCATGTTTTAATGTTTTATGCATTTTAAAATGTTGTCTTGCAGCCCGAGGACGTGCTGGTGATAACTAAGGGGGAATGTGGCGCCCCTGACCTGGTCAGGCACCACTGAGTACTGCACCCATGCTGGGGACAGTACAATACAGGTAATCCAGAAGGCTGACAGGGGTGTGGTACACAGGCGCATAGTAATCAGCTCTCACACATGTACCCATGAGAGGACCCCTGGGGATCCCAGGAGGGGGAAAAGCCTTGACCTTCACTGGAATAGTGGAGGGGGCCAAAAGCCTCCATCTCCTCTCAAGGGGTGTGGTAAGAGAAGCTGGTTGCTAGGTGGCGTAGGCAAGAACAGGAGAGGAGGGGCAGTGAGTCAGTTAGAGCAGAACTCCATAGGGTTCAGTGAGGAGCAGACCTGTGGGGCTGTTGCTGTCTAACAGCGCCCGCGCAGTGGCTACTGACGGGGGAGAACGGTCAACTAGGAGTGCTACCCGAAATCCATCTTCAGCTAAAGAGAGAGCACGGAGTGGGAAGTAAGGAGACTGCTAGAGAGTACCAGGCCCAAACGGGCGGCAGATCCCGAAGCGGAGATAGATCCAGCTTTCTTTTGCTAAACCTGCCGGTGTGGGGCTCTCAAAGCCCACGCCACAACACCACAAAAGCCGCAGCCACGTAGCCACAGTTAGGGCCCATAGGTCACAGGAGGCAAGCAGCTGGAGTGGCCTGGTCCAGGCGACAAGCAAACGGCAAACGAAGGGGAGAGAGGCTGCAGCATCTTCCCTGGGTGACCCCCATAGGGACTCAAAGTCGGGGTTACCCCAAACCACCAAGGGCTAAGGAAGGCGAGTTAGTAGTCACCCTCACAAGTCAGCCTGAAGGACACCTGGTTCCCACTTGGTTCATCCCAGCTACGCCCGGGTTACTCACCCTGCCATCAACTGTGAGTAAAAACCCTGAAAGACATCCTGCCTGTGTTGAGTCATTCTGCGCCTTGTAGTTCTACGCATCTACACAGGGCCCTGGGGCTTGCCTCACTCTCAGGAGGCTACTACAACTGGCTGCACCCACCATCAGCCCCAGGCATCCCTTAACCTGCAGTGGCGGTCCCCCACTGACCGCAAATCTGAGAGTGGCGTCACGACAAACTACAAAGAAGGTTTCCTACCTGTGACCAGACAGATCCATCTACGTGGAGTCCCTGAAGGTAATGCACCGACACAGCGTTTGCGGGGCTCCACACATGCAGCATGGGAGGGTTGCTGCCACTGTCCCTGGTCCCTGTGTGTGCCTAACAATGGGTGTAGTGTAAATTTGCCTGTGGACCGGCGTTCACTCCTTTCCTTACCCAGGATGGGACATCACACCTCTGGCTGGGGTGCAATGTTCCTGTGGCGTGCAATGTTCACGCTGCTGGTGACGGGGATCCCAGGAGCGATGGTAGGGAGCAGCTGGGATGTTGTTTTCCCCCTCCGTGGGTAGGGGTCGGTGGTCCCGGGGCCCGGTGGTGTGACGGGGAGGCAGGGTTGGTGAGGTGCAGGGTTGCAGGGACACCGCGGCGCGGTGCCGGATGGCACGGGTGTACTCACTCAGTAAGAGATGCACAAAGTCCTCGGTAAACCAAACGGCTGGATGGACGGGTCCCGCAGCCGGCTGCAGTGTCTCTCCCCGGACAGGTGATGGCGGCTGTCTTTCCCTGCACCTTGATGTACTTGATTGACTACGATGGATCCCCAACGATAGTCCGCTCCCCGGTGTATGGATGCCGGAGGAGCCCGTTTGCCCGCAAGCGCTGGCCCTTGGGTCTCTAGCCTTAGGCGGTAGCTGTATACCCTCACGGTGTGGGCGGTTGCCTTCTATCAGGTCTTTGGCTGTTAGGAAACCGCTGGGGTTCCGGTCACACTCGGATTTGACTATTGTCGTCGGCTCCAAGCCTGGTCGGGGTCCGATGGCCCTGCCTGTGTGTGCTGGCTTCACTTTGCTCCCCGGTCAGTACCGGCGGGCCAACGCCCGACCCCGGTCCTACGGTTCTGCATTGCTTCACCACTCCTGCAGACGGCCACCACAATCTGCCAACCTTGCTGTCAGTGCCTGGGCCACAAACCCAGACACCCAAGTGTTTACTCCTCACACTTCAAACTCCAAAACTACTCTGACATTTTTCCCGCCTCCAGGCCTGTGAACTCCTCGGTGGGTGGGTCCAACCGCTTGGCTCCGCCCCACCTGGTGTGGACATCAGACACTGGAGGGAGGCAACAAGGGTTTTGTGTTTGGCTGGTGTCCCTGTCTAATGGGGGTGGGGGGTGTTTGTGTGTTATCTGTGACGACCTGGCTAGTCCAGGGCGCCACACTTGGTTGCTGAAATATCTTTAATCAAAGTTGCAGAATTGCCCTGCACTTTGATTGACGTGTGCAACGGGGGCGGGCCTTTGTGGATCGGGTCCTCGCATTTATTCCTCCTGGCTTGCCCCCTTTTCTTTCTTAAAATATTGTGCCGCACAGCCATTGCTGTTGTTGGCGGCGCATGTGCATTGCCACAGGAATTATGTCTTCATTAAAATGGTGCTGGAGTCCACGCTTGCGTGTACCGCAGTCTCCGGTGCCATTTTATTGAACATACTACGGTGAAGACTATTTGAAGCATCGGCATGTGCACAGATGTAAAACAAAAAATCTGCACATGCGTAGATGCTGCTCATAGTCTTCTGTCACGCCTCCAGGGCCGCGGCGCCGCTCGTCACCGCACCGCTTATCCTGGCGCTGCTTATCCCTGCACCGCTCCCCTCTCACCGGACGGTTCCCGTGCACCCCGACCACGGCAGCCGCTCCCGCTGTCTTCCCTCGGCCTCCACCATGTACCCCGCTCGGCGGACCCGTCGTCTCGCTGCAGCCCAGGACTCTGCCTCATCTCTCCTGCGTCCTGCACACTTGTCTGGCTCCTGGGTCTCGCACATGCGCACTAGGGCGCGGATGCGCTCTCTCCCCTTCTCTTAAAGGGCCAGCGTCTCTGAAACAAGAAATGGCTGATAACAGGTACAGTATATGACTTACTTTTTTGCCTATGGGCGGTGCTTGTTCAACATGTACCAGTAGCCGTGTCTCTTGTGCTAGTGTTCATGTCCCTCTGTGTCTTGTGCCCAGGATTAACCCTGTCTCTGCCCGCAGAACTCGACTGCTGCCTATGCGTGTCCGGTCCTCCGGCTTTCCAGGAGAATCCCGTGTCAGACTGTTGTGGATCCCGTCATCTTCCTCCAGCCTGTACCTGTCACCGATCCTGGACTCCGCCCGGTATCTCCTGACTGCACCTTCGCTAACCCCGGACTTCATTTGCCAACTCCAGTCGGCACCTGTACCCGCTTCTTCTCAGTCCACGTCTACCCTGGGACCAGCCTCCATATCCTGTGTGGACATCCTCGGACGCTAACCCGCAAAGCTCCCATGTCCTGGCTTCCGCGTATCTAGGCCCTCTGGGGTGATTGCCAGACAGCCCCTGTATAGGGGTTCGCTCCTGGTGGTCTCCTTGGGGTAGTCCGGTGCGCGGCCCCGTGAATCCCCCTCCTTGCACCGAACCTGACATCTTCACAGCAGTGCCTTCAATAAAATGGCATCGGAGATCACGGTACGCGCATGCGCGGACTCCGGTGCCATTTTAATGAAGACTTGAATACTGTGGCAATGCGCACGTGCAGACAGCAATGGAGGCACGGCGCGATATTCAATTAAAGAAAAGGGGGCACATCATAGAGGAAGCTGGAGGAGGACTTTACAGCGAGGACCCGACCCACAAAGGCCCGCCCCCGTTGCACCTGTCAATCCAAGTGCAGTGCATTTCTGCAACTTTTATCAAAGATATTTCTGCAACCAAGCATCGGATCTTTCTATAAGAGGTATGCCTGGATTCAGCATCCTAGTGCCAGTATGGCACCTCCTTTACCTCATATAGTAAAATCCTGCTGGGAGGTCCTCTATAAATCAAGACATTTTTAATTAGGAGGGCTGGATAACTCTCTCCTTTGGATATGCTCCTTTGGCCAACTGCTACCAACCATAACAGTTTTGCTGACCGTGCATGAAGGCAACAGATCTTCAAATAGCTCAGTGGTGAGGACTGTATGGTGGCTCAGTGGTATGCTTGGACTCAGCATCTTACTACTACCTGTAAGACACTGCCTTTACCTCATATTGTAGATTGTGAGCCCTCGCGGGCAGGAACCTCTATCCTCCTGTGCCTGTCTGTGTTTTGTATTCTTTATGATTATTGTACTTGTCCCTATTATGTATACCCCTTTCACATGTAAAGCGCCATGGAATAAATGCGCTATAATAATAAATAATATAATAATATAGCAAAATCCTCCCTGTTGGACCTCTTTAATCAGCAAATAGCCAAAAAAATCCATCAAAACATGGTGGTCAGGCACCTCCAATGTGTCCTTAGTCACGACTATAGGTTGGGTGGAGGTCCTTAGGTTGGTAGAAGGAGCACAAACCTGACCTGGCAGATGTCTTATGTGTATGGCCGACTATAGGAACAATCTGTGTTATTATGGTGACTTTATTTTCTAAAAAAAAAAAACCTGTAAAAAATATGCTTAAAACAAAAAATATATAAAACTTAAAAAATAGCAATAAAATAAAAAGCTAAAAAAAATAAGATAAAATAAATGGGAAAAAAAAGAATAAAATATATAGAAAATGGAGACAATTCCGTCACCCCGAATGTCACTTTATGCATTAAATAATGTCAACTACTTCACGGAGAACGATCTGTTGACAATGATTAAGAAGTGGTTCTATTGAAGAGGACGAAGTTACTGAAGAAGAGTGAATGGCGTTCTTCTTATCTCATCCTTTCATGTTCTTCCTTCCCTGAAGACACAAGGTAACACACACAAGTGCCTGTCCCTCAACAGGGGCTTCGATGAGCAGCCGAGCAGAAAGAACTAATATCTCTTCATTCATAATCTGTCATTTGAAAATCATTAGGGACGATTGACTTCACATGTCTCAGATAATTAAAATAGTTATCTTTTCCTCCTGGATTTTCAAAGCAAATAGCTCAGATTCTGAATCGGAGCGTTTATTGATGTCTCTCAGCGCATGGCGTGGAGTTGTCAGCTGTTAGATCACTCATGTGTATGGAGTCAGCCTGTCAGAGCCTTATTACTGTACGCAGCGAGGACACGGTTAATCATGGCGTTAAGGAGTTGATGCGGGAAGAATACCTGTACAAGAGAAATCTTAAAGGGAAGGTCCACCTTTTATTAATGGATAAGACCCAAGATAGTAGGCCCAACGAGCCTGTTGGTGATTGACCCAGCACACAACACTGACTGACGCTATAATATTCTTGCTAACATTTCTGGAATGACCTAGTAACGTCCCCCCCCTCCACAAAAAAGAAAAGCCCTCCCAGATTACCCACACAGAAGTCAAATTTTTCAAGTTACTTACCCTGTATGAACCAGGGAGAGGTGATAATTTTTATGGCTGGGGGTCTGTATAAAAGGGTGGTCTAATCTAGGGTGTGTAGAAGGTAGGGTTCTGTCACGCTCCCCGGGTCCCCTGCCCTGCTCCCCGGCTCACCTGCCACGCTCCCCGGCATCTCTGCTTCTCTCCCCGGTCTCCAGCCTCCATTGCCCGCGGTCTCCAGGCGCCCCGGTCCCCGCTCCCGGCGTTCGTCGGTTACACAGCCCAAGCTCGGCTCTCCTGCTTCTTCCTCACCGCTCCCTGCCCTGGCTTCTGGCACCCGGGCCGCGCGCATGCGCATTAGGGCGCGCGCGCGGTCATTGACCCTTTCTTAAAGGGCCAGCGTCCACTGACAGGAAATTAAGCACACAGGTACAGGGTATAAAGGGGATTAGTGTCCAAGTGGGCGGGGCCTGTTCGTGTTTCCCAAGCTAGGAGTCAGGTCTCCTTGTGTTCCTGTGAGATACTCACCTCTCTCTCTTCTAGAGCCGTTCCTGCCTCGCCATCCGGTCCTGCCGAATCCAGAACCCCGAACGCTGACTATCTGCCATCCTGACAGTCCGTACCACCTCTGATCCCTGCGGTGACCCGTCTGCTCGCTCCATCGGTTCCGGACTCCGCCTGACAACATCTCGGCCTCCGAACCTGAGCTCCGTCACCCGGACTACCATCTCTGACTCCGTGGTCCCAGGGACTTCACGGTTCTACTCTTGTACACGGACTGTCCTGCTACCCGTAGTGCTCCGGCTACCGGACCCTTG
The DNA here is from genome assembly GCF_048569485.1 of Anomaloglossus baeobatrachus. Taxonomy (NCBI): domain Eukaryota; kingdom Metazoa; phylum Chordata; class Amphibia; order Anura; family Aromobatidae; genus Anomaloglossus; species Anomaloglossus baeobatrachus. The sequence continues at coordinate 552,915,476 of NC_134358.1, read as the reverse complement.
CCTTCATCAAGGAGTTCGGCCCAGTGGATCCACCTCCTGGGTCTGCCCGTCCACCTGGCCCTAACAGTAAGAACAGGCCATGGATCCCGCCGAAGCACTAGCAGCCTTGCAGGAGGAACTCACACGCCAGCGTGAGACTCAGACCCGCATGCTGCAATTCATGTCTTCTGTGGACGCCCGCCTGAACACGCTACAAGCGTCGGTTACATCTTCAGCATCTCGGGCTTCCACTAGACAATCCACGGCTCCAGCCCCCATGTCAGCCTCTCCGGATGCTTCCAGACTTCGTTTGGCCTCACCACCCCGGTACGCCGGAGATCCCAAGACCTGCAGGGGATTCATAAACCAATGCTCCCTCCATTTCACGCAGCTGCCGCATTTGTTTGCCTCCGACCAAGCCAAGGTCGCATTCATCATGTCCCATCTAGAGGGTGAGGCACTGGCGTGGATGAACCCCTTGTGGGAAAAGGAGGATCCTGTGACCACGAACATCCAGGAGTTCCTGCAGGCATTTCGTGGCACCTTTGACGAGCCCGGACGCGCCTCCTCGTCTGCCTCGTCTCTTCTCCGGTTACGTCAGGGAACTCTGACGGTGGGTCAATACGCCATCCGTTTTCGCACCTTGGCTTCGGAACTCGGGTGGAACAATGAGGCTCTAACCGCCGCCTTCTGGGAAGGTCTCTCGGGTCGAATTAAAGATGAGCTGGCTGTCCGTGACGTACCGACCACCCTGGACGCCCTGATTACCCTAGCGACTCGAGTGGACATTCGCTTTCAGGAGCGATCCAAAGAAGTGTCCCGTGAGAGACGTCCGATACGGCATTCCTCTCCTCCGCAGAAGCCCGCCGTACTTCAGTCCACGGCATCTGGTGTCTCCGTCCACGAGCCCATGCAGATCGACCGTGTGCGGCAGTCTGAACAACGCCGAGCAGAGCGGCTCGCCAAGGGCCTCTGCTTCTACTGCGGAGAGGGCACACACCTTCTACGCTCCTGTCCAGAGAGGCCGGGAAACTCCAAAGCCTAGGGTTGGTAGGAGAGGCCACCCTAGGTGCTGGGACTCTCTCAGACCCGGTTATGTGGACTGTTCAAGTGGCAACGGGAGAGACGCGGTTCACTGCCGAGGCGTACCTCGATTCTGGGGCAGCAGGCAATTTCATCCAGCAGGCCACGGTGGACAAGTACCAAGTGCCTGTTACTCCACTCGAAAAACCCCTCGTGATTGCCTCTGTGGATGGGAGACCCCTCTCTGACACCATCTCCTGGATCACCAGGCCGGTCGAACTGCGTATCGGTGCCCTGCACACCGAGAACATCGCTCTCTACGTCCTCCCACACATGTCCCATCACATCCTGCTGGGACTCCCCTGGTTATGGACACACGAACCGTCAGTCAGCTGGGGCACTGGTGAAATCACCCGATGGGGCTCCTCTTGCCACGAGAGATGTCTGAAGAGCATACAACCCATCCGACGGCCTCCGGTTCCAGAGTCCCTACCGGGACTGCCCTCGGCCTATTGGTCCTTCGCGGACGTCTTTGACAAAAAGGAATCAGAGGTACTTCCGCCACATCGTCCTTACGATTGTGCTATTGACCTGCTCCCAGGAACTACACCACCTCGAGGACGGATATATCCGCTGTCTCCTGCCGAAACAAGGGCCATGTCTACCTACATCACGGAGAACCTGGCAAGGGGATTCATTCGGAGATCCTCCTCTCCTGCTGGAGCAGGCTTCTTCTTCGTTAAGAAGAAAGAAGGCGACCTACGCCCATGCATAGACTACCGGGGATTGAACCAAATCACCGTGAAAAATAAGTACCCCCTGCCGCTCATCCCCGAATTGTTTGATCGGCTTAGAGGAGCTCGTGTGTTCACCAAGTTGGATCTTCGGGGTGCCTACAACCTGGTCCGCATCCGCTCTGGGGACGAATGGAAGACCGCGTTCAATACTCGCGATGGGCACTATGAATACTGTGTGATGCCCTTCGGCCTGTGTAACGCACCAGCAGTCTTTCAGGAATTGGTGAATGACGTGTTCCGGGACCTTCTCTACATCTGTGTGGTGGTGTATCTTGATGACATCTTGATCTTCTCTCCGGATCTCCAGACCCACAGAGAGAATGTGCAGTTGGTTCTACAACGACTGAGGGAAAATCGGCTGTACGCCAAGTACGAGAAGTGTGTCTTCGAGCAGTCTTCTCTTCCCTTCCTGGGTTACGTTATCTCCGATACCGGACTGCAGATGGATCCGAAGAAGGTCTCTTCCATTCTTAACTGGCCCCCTCCTTCTGGACTGAAGGCAATCCAACGCTTTCTGGGATTCGCAAACTACTACCGCCAGTTCATCCCTCACTTCTCGGCTCTAACTGCTCCTCTCTCCGCCTTGACCAAGAAGGGGGCTAATCCAAAGGACTGGTCACCTGCGGCCGACGCCGCGTTTGGCTCTCTGAAGCGGGCATTTGCCTCCTCCCCTGTGCTCCACCGTCCGGAGTTAAACCGACAGTTCACCTTGGAGGTGGATGCCTCCTCTTCGGGAGCCGGAGCAGTGCTCATGCAGAAGTCCTCCTCCGGGAAGATGGTGACTTGCGGTTTCTTCTCCAAGAGCTTCTCAGCGCCTGAACGCAACTACACCATCGGGGACCGAGAGCTATTGGCAGTCAAACTGGCTCTGGAGGAATGGCGCTACCTTCTAGAGGGAGCAGTGTACCCCGTAATCATTTACACGGACCACAAGAACCTGGAATACCTGCAGTCCGCTCAGCGACTGAACCCACGGCAAGCCAGGTGGTCCTTGTTCTTTGCCAGGTTCGACTTCCAGCTCCATTTCCGACCTGCGGACAAGAATGTACGCGCAGATGCCTTGTCCAGATCATTCCTGCCAATGGAACAGGAGGAGGAGTCATTCCAGCCCATCATCTGTCCTAGTAAAATCATTCCGGTGGCCCCTGTCACCCTGGCCCAGATACCGCCCGGGAAGACCTATGTCTCTGAGACCGACAGGCAAAAAGTGTTGCATTGGGGCCATGCCTCGAAAACAGCCGGCCATGCTGGTCAGAAGAGAACATGGAGTACGATTGTACGTCATTACTGGTGGCCATCCCTGCGCACGGACGTTGCTTCTTTTGTCTCAGCCTGCTCCTCTTGTGCCAGGAACAAGACGCCCAAACATCTGCCATATGGCCGTCTTCTGCCTCTGCCTATACCCTCCGTTCTGTGGCAACACATTGCAATGGACTTTATTACGGACTTGCCCCTGTCCTCCGGACACACAGTCATATGGGTCGTGGTGGATCGGTTCTCCAAAATGGCTCATTTCGTCCCTATGGCTGGACTGCCCTCTGCCCAGGAACTCGCGGACGCCTATATACAACACATCTTCCGCTTGCATGGTTTTCCATCACACATTGTGTCTGACAGAGGAACTCAGTTTACCTCCCGCTTCTGGAGGGCTCTCTGCAAACATCTGGGAGTGACTCTGGACTTTTCTTCAGCCTACCATCCTCAGTCGAATGGCCAAGTGGAACGAGTCAATCAGATCTTGACCTCCTTCTTACGTCACTACGTCAACGCCCATCATGACGACTGGTCCACGCTTCTTCCTTGGGCTGAATTCTCCCATAACCACCACGTCAGTGAGTCCTCCTCCAGCTCTCCCTTCCATGTCGTTTACGGACTTCAGCCTTCCGTCCCATTACCTGTATCCTCTTCCTCGGATGTCCCTGCTGCTGATGCTGTAGCCCGTGACTTTGCTACCATTTGGGACTCTGTCAAGGCGTCCCTTGGACGTGCTTCCCTGCGGATGAAGAGACACGCAGACAAGAGGTGTCTGGACCCTCCGTGTTTCTCTCCAGGAGATCTCGTCTGGCTTGCTTCCAAGTACGTCCGATTGAAGCTACCATCCTACAAGCTGGGTCCTCGCTACATCGGGCCGTTTAAAGTCCTCAGCAAGATCAATGAGGTCTCCTACAAGCTGCAGCTCCTGGTCACGATGAGGATACCCAACTCCTTCCACGTCTCTCTGCTCAAGCCGGTTGTCCTTGGTCCCTTCTCCGCTGCTGCCAGTTCGGCTCCTCCTCCAATTGCCGATGATGACATCTATGCGGTAAGGGATATCGTGGCCATGAAAACCGTACGGGGCCGACAGTTCTTCCTGGTGGACTGGGCAGGGTATGGTCCTGAGGATAGGTCCTGGGAGCCCCGGGAGAATGTGGGTACTCCTCTGATCCGTGCCTTCCTGTCCCGGTTGCGGGGAGGGGGTCGTGGGGGGGGGGTACTGTCACGCTCCCCGGGTCCCCTGCCCTGCTCCCCGGCTCACCTGCCACGCTCCCCGGCATCTCTGCTTCTCTCCCCGGTCTCCAGCATCCATTGCCCGCGGTCTCCAGGCGCCCCGGTCCCCGCTCCCGGCGTTCGTCGGTTACACAGCCCCAGCTCGGCTCTCCTGCTTCTTCCTCACCGCTCCCTGCCCTGGCTTCTGGCACCCGGGCCGCGCGCATGCGCATTAGGGCGCGCGCGCGGTCATTGACCCTTTCTTAAAGGGCCAGCGTCCACTGACAGGAAATTAAGCACACAGGTACAGGGTATAAAGGGGATTAGCGTCCAAGTGGGCGGGGCCTGTTCTTCGTGTTTCCCAAGCTAGGAGTCAGGTCTCCTTGTGTTCCTGTGAGATACTCACCTCTCTCTCTTCTAGAGCCGTTCCTGCCTCGCCATCCGGTCCTGCCGAATCCAGAACCCCGAACGCTGACTATCTGCCATCCTGACAGTCCGTACCACCTCTGATCCCTGCGGTGACCCGTCTGCTCGCTCCATCGGTTCCGGACTCCGCCTGACAACATCTCGGCCTCCGAACCTGAGCTCCGTCACCCGGACTACCATCTCTGACTCCGTGGTCCCAGGGACTTCACGGTTCTACTCTTGTACACGGACTGTCCTGCTACCCGTAGTGCTCCGGCTACCGGACCCTTGCCTTCATCAAGGAGTTCGGCCCAGTGGATCCACCTTCTGGGTCTGCCCGTCCACCTGGCCCTAACAGGTTCTGGTTTGAGGTCTGTAGAAACGAGGGTTCTGGTCTAAGGTCTGTAGAAAGGAGGGTTCTGGTCTGAGGTCTGTCTGTAGAACAGAAAAATCTGGTCCGAGGTGTGTAGAATGGAGTGTTGTTGTCTGAAGTCTGTAGAAAAGTGGGGTCTGGTCTGAGGTTTGTAGAAAGGAGGGTTCTGGTCTTAGAACTGTAGAAAGTAGGTTTCTGCTATGAGGTCTGTAGAAAGGTAAGGGCTCATATGAGGTCTGTAGAAAGGAGGGTTCTAGTTTGAGGTCTGTAGAAAGGAAAAGTCTGGTCTGATGTCTGTAGAAAGGAAAAAATCTGGTCTGTAGAAAAAGGGTTCTGATCTGAGGTCTGTAGAAAGGAGGGTTCTGGCTTGAGGTCTATAGAAAGGAGGGTTTTGGTCTGAGGTTTGTAGAAAGGAGGAGTCACATCTGAGGTCTGTAGAAAGTAGGAGTCTTATCTAAGGTCTGTACAAAGGAGGGTTCAGCTCTGAGTTGTGTGGAATGGAAAAGTCTGGTCTGAGGTCTGTAGAAAGGTGAGGTCTAGTCTTAGATCTGTAGAAAAGAAGTTTTTGGTCTGAGGTCTGTAGAAAGGAGGAGTCTCATCTGAGATATGTAGAAAGAAGGGTTCTGGTTTGAGGTCTGTAAAAAGGTGGAGTCTGGTATGAGGTCTGTGGAAAGGTGGGGGTCTACTGTAGTCTCAGGCCTGTAGAAATGAGATTTCTTGTTTGAGAATTGTAGAAAGGAGGGTTCAGGTCTAAGGTCTGTAGAAAGGAAAAGTCTGGTCAGAGATATATGACTCGCCCACCCCAGGGCTATGGGACACCCGGTGCCGGGCCGGACTAGTCCGGAGGTAGTCAGTGGCGGCTGGGCCCGGCTCCGTGGCCCTGGTGGGTGTCAGTAGAATATGTGGCTTGAATTAAAGTTTGTGTTCGTGACGCCACCTGTGGTATGCGGCTAATAGGCCGCCGCTGCTGTATGAGGCCTCCGGGGGATGATATGGCAGCAATGGTGGTACTACTCCCCACAGGTGGAGCAATGCCCCGGGGCACAGTTGGTGCTTGTGAGTGTCTATGCAGATGAAATAACAGAGGCAACTCCAAGGGTGCAGTTTCAAGTTCTTTACTCACAGTTCTTGTCACAGTCCTGCAGGAACCCTTGGACTGCTGGGACCACTGTCAGGGACCTCCGCCGTTTCTGGGTGATTCTTGGAGTAAAAGCCGGTACCCTTCTCTTAAGTGTCTCTGTCTTCAGCTGTCTTCCTAAGCCTTGCCTTTGTAGGATGAACCTGGCTTGGCCTCCACAACAGCCTCCAGGCTGGGGGGTCACATGTCAGCTGATTATCCCTTTTCTAGAGGTACTGCTGTGGGCTATGGCCCGGGGAGTTTACAACTTTCCCTGGGCCTCGGTTTTTACTGTTTGGAGATGATTTTGCACTCCTCCGGTTTCTAGGGACCATCCCCTGCTGCAGCTTGATCCCTCCACCGATGTTCCTGTGGAACAGGCCACCGCAGCTCTACAGCTACCCGTGGCCCTGGGACCCCTTCTGTTCTCTGCTTGGTGTCACCTGGACCCTCTGAGTCCTAGGATCTTCACCAGGAAGCGTCTCTTTCTTTCCTTTCACTTCTCCTCCTTGCCTGCCTCCTGCAGGCCTCCTTCTCCTTCCCCACTCTCTCTCGATCTGACTAACCTAGACCTTCCTTTCTGTGTCTGCACTCTTGTGGCTCCTCCCACCTCCCCAGTTGCTCTGATCTACCGTATAGGAGCAGGGATGGGTCTTACGGCCCCTCCCAGCATGCAGCATGGGAGGGTTTTCTGCCACTATCCCTGGTCCCAGTGTGTTCCTAGCAATGGGTGTAGTGTGGATTTACCAGGGGACCGGTGTTCACTCCCTTCCTCACCCAGAATGGGGCATCACACCGCTGATGGGGTGCAATGACCTGTGGCGACGGAAGCCTCAGGGGCGCCACACTCCCCCACAGCGAATCCCAGCACGTCCTCGGGCTGAAAAGACAACAAAACATGTGGGAGAAACTGCAGAAACATTTTTGTTATGCATAACATAAAACAATAAAACATTTCTTCCCTTTATGGGAGGCACAAATACTTGAACGTTGCAAACTTCTTATAAAGAAACATCTAAGTGTGCACTTTCAGTTCATTGCACAGTTTGGGCACTTCCCCCATAATTCTGGTAGGGGGCACAACAGGTGCAACTATATACATTCTTGGCTACAACAAGTCCAGTAGCCTGGCAGTTCGTTTCTTTTTCAATCAACAAAAGTGCAAAAAACTCAACCAGCCACTAAGTCCAGTGGCCTGGTTACACAGGACACATAAGACATCACATTCACCGGGGCCCACATTCCAGTTCCGTGGCCTGGTAACACATACACATGGGGGGTGACATCTTCAAAAAGTACACGGGGCAGTAAGGCAGGGTAGGGTGTCGTCTTCAAAAAGCACATTAGGGCAGCACAAAAGGGACATCTTCACAAAGAATAAGGGGCAGACAGGGGCTATATACAGTTCAGCATCTTCTTACTTCTTTACATGTAGGGATTCTTCTCCGGCTCCCCACCTGGCAGCAGGTAGACAGCGGTCAGCACAGTCTGCGTCTGCTGGTCTTGGCGGGCCGCGCCTGGCATGGCAGCGGCCTGTATTGTAGTCGCTGCTGTGACCGATTCTTGACGGGCCGCACCTGGCGTGGCTGCGGCCTGGGCTTGGCGGGCCGCATCTGCGGCGTGGATTAACGACGCCGCTGCGGCGGGATCTTGCTTGTCCGAGCGGGGTATCGCTGCTGGGGCCTGAGCTGGACGGACCGGGCTTGGCGTCGCTGCTGCGGTCTGGATGGGCGCCGCTCCGGCGGCGAAATCTTGGCGGGCCGCACCTGGCGTGGCTGCGGCCTGGATCGGCGTCGCCGTGCCGGGCGTCTCCCCAGGGACCGCGGGCATGGCAGCGGGGGTTGGGGCACTCGCGCCAGCAGGGGCAGCATGGGACTCACCCAGATCTAGGCCGGAGATGCTCTGCAGCAGGATCGGCATCGCTGGTGTGGACTCTGGATGGACGTGGGCATCACCCCCACGTAGGCCTCGCTGCACAGACTTCTGCAGACTCCTCATGGCCAGCACCATCTCCTTCCCCCACGCGGCTGTCTCCCGTCCGCTCTGCTTCTTCATCCCGTCAGCCATCCTTCCGACCTCAGCCTCCAGCTCAGCGGCGGTCACAGGCCTGATCCAGGTATGCTCCTCCTGGCCTCTGCTTGCAGGAGCCATTTTCTCTCTCTGCTGGTCTGGCATTTAGACTTGTTCTGCCAGCCGGCCAGCTTTTCTAGGCGCCAATTGTTCTTCTTCCGCCTTCCATGGCGGGCACTGCTTCGCGCTCTTTTCTTGGACAAGGGGGCGGGACTTCTCTTCGCGCCCTTTCTTCTGGCACGCCCCCCTTCTTCCCGCGCTCAGTGGCTTCAATGGCGGCAGTTTCTCACAGTAAAACACAGGCTATTTCACGATTCTTCAGGCGCACAGTACCCGGTGGAACCGGGCACGAAATCCTGTTCGTGACGCCAAAATTTGACTCGCCCACCCCAGGGCTATGGGACACCCGGTGCCGGGCCGGACTAGTCCGGAGGTAGTCAGTGGTGGCTGGGCCCGGCTCCATGGCCCTGGTGGGTGTCAGTAGAATATGTGGCTTGAATTAAAGTTTGTGTTCGTGACGCCACCTGTGGTATACGGCTAATAGGCCGCCGCTGCTGTATGAGGCCTCCGGGGGATGATATGGCAGCAATGGTGGTACTACTCCCCACAGGTGGAGCAATGCCCCGGGGCACAGTTGGTGCTTGTGAATGTCTATGCAGATGAAATAACAGAGGCAACTCCAAGGGTGCAGTTTCAAGTTCTTTACTCACAATTCTTGTCACAGTCCTGCAGGAACCCTTGGACTGCTGGGACCACTGTCAGGGACCTCCGCCATTTCTGGGTGATTCTTGGAGTAAAAGCCGGTACCCTTCTCTTAAGTGTCTCTGTCTTCAGCTGTCTTCCTAAGCCTTGCCTTTGTAGGATGAACCTGGCTTGGCCTCCACAACAGCCTCCAGGCTGGGGGGTCACCTGTCAGCTGATTATCCCTTTTCTAGAGGTACTGCTGTGGGCTATGGCCCGGGGAGTTTACAACATTCCCTGGGCCTCGGTTTATACTGTTTGGAGATGATTTTGCACTCCTCCGGTTTCTAGGGACCGTCCCCTGCTGCAGCTTGATCCCTCCACCGATGTTACTGTGGAACAGGCCACCGCAGCTCTACAGCTACCCGTGGCCCTGGGACCCCTTCTGTTCTCTGCTTGGTGTCACCCTGACCCTCTGAGTCCCAGGATCTTCACCAGGAAGCGTCTCTTTCTTTCCTTTCACTTCTCCTCCTTGCCTGCCTCCTGCAGGCCTCCTTCTCCTTCCCCACTCTCTCTCGATCTGACTAACCTAGACCTTCCTTTCTGTGTCTGCACTCTTGTGGCTCCTACCACCTCCCCAGTTGCTCTGATCTACCCTATAGGAGCAGGGATGGGTCTTACGGCCCCTCCCAGCATGCAGCATGGGAGGGTTTTCTGCCACTTTCCCTGGTCCCAGTGTGTTCCTAGCAATGGGTGTAGTGTGGATTTACCAGGGGACCGGTATTCACTCCCTTCCTCACCCAGAATGGGGCATCACACTGCTGATGGGGTGCAATGACCTGTGGCGACGGAAGCCTCAGGGGCGCCACATATATGGAAAGGAGGATTGTGGTCTGAAGCTGGTAGAAAGAAGGGGTCTCGTTTGAGGTCTGTAGAAGGGAGGTTTCTGGTCTGAGGTCCATAGAAACAAGGGGGCTTGTCTGAGGCCTGTAGAAAGGATGTTTCAAGCACAGTCACAGAAGGCAACTTGTTGGATACCCCCAAGTACATAGCTATAGGTGGTCCCTTATTACAGGATACAGCTGGTACCATGGGGGCCCAAAAAATTCATCCATTATTGCAAAGTGCACATGATCGGTGGGGAGCTCTATTACTGACTTTTTTTTTTTTTGCGAGGCTGGAACTTTTGAGTTAATTATTGTCATGGTCTTCAAAAAAAATGTTTCCGAGCCTTTTCTCTGTAATTCCAGCTATGCCACATAATGATTCCTCCTTTTTTTCCCTGGCAAGTGCCGAAAATAACTGTACAAACAAATCTATTCAAGTCTTCATCAGTGAAGACCCCCCGAGGAGTGAGGCACCTGCACAGCACACATGTACATTTACATATTCAGATTACCCTAGAAAGCTATAAATGGTGCAGGCCTGGGGCCTAGTCACACCTGCCCACTAATCTGAAGACTATCCGAGGTGCCATATCCCACAATGGCCCCTGAGCACAGAGAGATGTGACAAAAAAGCAATAAATACATTCTAAATCCTGGGAATGACAAGCGAGAGGTGAGAATTTACGACCCTTGTAAAGGTATAAATCACTGAAGCGCGTCCATCAGGGAGGACAATTTTTGAAGTGTGACGATCAAAAAGTCAATGCACTTACAATGCAACAATGGACACGACTAGTTTTGTGCTCTGCAACATATAATAAAATGAAAATTCCAACTTTTGAAAATTAAATAAACATTTTTAGAACTAAAATAATAATCCGTCATACTTAAACACCCACTCCAGTTGGCCGCCATTTTTTTTTATTCATATGGGTTAAAAAAGAATAAAGTATCACATTCACTGTAGCGCTGGGGTTCCTGCGCTCCCAGCTTTCGTCTTCTCGCAGGGATGTGCGCTACTCACCGCCACAGCCAGCTCTCACGTGTCTCAGTGTCTCCTCATTCCCCCACATGCTCACTTTCTGCTTCCTTCTCCCGGGCCTGTACACGTAACACAGGTCCTCCAGGAGGGTTCCTGGGGCGTGCGAGCATGCCGCTACCCTTTTCTTAAAGGGCCAACTTCATCACTCAGCCTATTGTTGAGAGGCACTGGGTACATAAGGCTCTCTTCCACTAGGGGTGGTGGCTGATCAACGTGTTTAGTTACCTAGTGTTTGCCCTTGCCAGCTCAGATCCCATTCCTTGCTTTGCTTTTGTTACAGTGTATTATGCCCCTGCCTATCCATCCTGGCCGTGCTGCCAGCCTCAGCTACCCTGGTGGCATGGCTATACCAAGAGACTGCCTGTCCAAACCAGCCGTGCCTCCAGGCTGAGCTACTCCGGTGGCCTTGCTAAACCAGAGACTGCTCCTATCCACCCCAGATGTGCCTCCAGCCTCAGCTACCCTGGTGGCATTGCTATACCAAGAGACTGTGCCTGTCCAAACCAGCCGTGCCTCCAGGCTGAGCTACTCCGGTGGCCTTGCTAAACCAGAGACTGCTCCTATCCACCCCAGCTGTGCCTCAAGCCTCAGCTACCCCGGTGGCCTTGCTACACCAGAGATAGTTCCTATCCACCCCGGCCATGCCTCAAGCCTCAGCTACCTCGCCGGTGTCCTTGCTATACTAAGAGACTGTGCCTGTCTAACCTGGCCGTGTCTCCAGCCTCAGCTAGCCTGGTAGTCCTTGCTACACCAGAGACACTGCCTGTCTGTCCTGGCCATGCCTTCTGCCTCTGCCACTCCATTGGTCCCTGTCTACACTTGGGATTCAGTCCTGTCTACTCCTGTGTCCATCCCTGCCCTGGGGGTCAGATGCCAATATCCCATTCCCTGACCTGGGAGTAGCATCTGACGTCTGCCTCATGGTGGGCTCTTAGTCAAGCCCCTCCCACTAAAAAGGTGAGCCCGGGGTCCAGTAAGTCCACTTTTGCTTTGACACTCACCTTGCCACCAGAGCTTCCTCTGCTCTTTCCCTAAGGCACCAGTTCAGTGCTTTTCTTTGCTCTTTTCCAGTGTGTCTACCACTGATTAGGTCTTCATACATATTATTACATCGTGACCATGAGGGATGACCCATGTAAAGAACATCGTCATGTCATAACATACACTGAGGCCTAGTTGGCGCCTAAGAAGACCAAAGAGAAGACCAAGGCTGGAGTGGGTGCCTTATGGAGTGAGAGGAGGACCAATGGGGAGCTATGGTGGCAGGAACAGGTGCTGTTACTGGTGTGTCACGCTCGACAGACAGGCCTGTAGTTTCCACCTGTAGAAGGTTGTAGCGTTTGGCTACACAAGCTGCTCTCTGACTTTCCTTTTTTCC
>NC_134358.1:552885758-552898258 GCF_048569485.1 Anomaloglossus baeobatrachus | reverse complement strand
CTTATCTTGACCTCAACAGTTTCTGGTAACTGCCATTTCTTAATTACATTTTGAACTGATGAAAGGGCAACTTAAAAACACTTTGCAATGTTCTCATAGCCTTCCCCTGCTTTGTGAGCTGCAACCATTTTCATTTTCAGAGTGCTAGGCAGCTGCTTAGAAGAACCTGTAGCTGCTGTTTTTTTGGGACAATGTTAGATGAGGCCGGGTTTTTATAAAGCTGTGATATTTGCATCACCTGCCCTTTCTTATTAATGATCGTGAACAAGCCATAACCCTAACAGAATAATTAAGGTCTGAAACCTTGGTCAAATTTTCAAGGGTGCCCAAAATTTTGCATCAGCCCATTTTCCTTTTTGTAATTTCTTACACTACAATCTGTCAGGGAAACTGTAAATGGTTCTGTAATAGATTAATAGCTGCTGATTAAAAAAAAAAGAAATCCAAAAAAATACAGTTGCCAAAATGTAACATTTCTAACTATACTACCATGGAAAAATGAGAAAGTATTACATCTGCAAAGTAAAACAGAAGCCGCTGGCAAGGCATCCACCCAGAAGCTTTTTTTTTTTTTTTGAAGAATCAATAGTATCCAGACAGAGCTCCCCGTTTGTTGGGTTCCAGTTGGCGCGTTCCCCATGTTTATATTGGGGGGGTCGGGAGATTTGACAGCCGAGCACTGGCCTCACTCATTTAGCCTCTCGCTGGACTTCCGTGGGCCAAACACGTTTCCAGCCAAGTTAAAATGAAATTGAAAAATTCACGGCTTCAATAATTATTTTTTCCTTATGTAATGTAAACGCTGCAGCCATTAGACTCTATAATTAGTTAACTAGTGCAAGACAAAGAACAAAAAACTGAAATGTGAGGATCTGGTAATTATTCGGCAGAGATACATTAGGCAGATTCTGAACAGCCAGACACATCACAAAATATATGTATTATCTCTTCACCGGTGTATAAGACAAGAAGTATAAGTACATGCTATTCCCCCTGTGATCACAAAGCATATGGACCCCATATCCCATAAACAAATACAGATCAGACCCCAAAACAAATATTTATGTGGCGCCCCTGAGTATATCAGGGTGCCACAGGGTACTGCAATCCTTACCCAGGGTGCAGGGCCTACCCACCATGGTTCCAGGGACTTTAGAAGCCGGTGTCACTAACATCAGCATAAATCCCAATCACACCTCACATCATAACCTGTCAGACACACCAGTGGGTTGGTTAAGCGGAATAAGGCCACCCACCTAGGGGTCTTGCAGACTGGTGGGAGGGAGGAAGACAGCAGAGTAGTGAGAAGCCTCAAAGAGTGAGGAGCTGGGGAGTAGTAGCTCCTAGGGAGCTAGATAGAGGTTGGGTCGCAGACGGTAGTCCGTGACCAGAGGAGTCGGGGACCGGTGGCAGTGATATAGGAAGGGTGCGACGGACATAGTCTAGGAGGACTGTCGGAATCAGAAATCCAAAAAACCTGACCGTTACCAAGCACGATGGGGTACAGGACCCTAGGTTAGGAGCAGGTTCATCCGTCCTGATAATTAACCTGGGAGGGAGAGTATCTTTATGAAGTTCCCTAGGAGCTCAGAGATTGAAGGCGACTGCACACTGCGGGGGATTGGGCTTTCCAGTAATGCAGACCACTAAAATCCCAAGTGCCAGCCATCAAGAGCACAGCTACACTGAAAACATAGTGAGCGGGGCCCCAACAGCTTCAAGCCGAGGGGTCACACAGAGAACTAACTTGTGCATGGAGGGGGCTCCGGATTACCCAGTGACACCGGTGGGAGCGGACACCTGGACGGGCTCCCTGTAGAGACTGTGATGCACAGAGGCTTTGGTTTATCTTCAGTGTGAGTGTCTGCTTTATAAACCTCATCCTGCACCATGACTACTCGCAGTGAGTAACCTGGTTCCCCTGCACTCGGCGCTCCCAAATATCCCACCAAAACCCCAGAGGCCGGGGCCTTCCCTACCTGCGGAGGTACTGACACCTTTCTGCTCCACACCATCTGCCCCGTCTTCCTTCCAGCACCGGCGGTACTCCCATTACCGCAACCCGCAGGTAGCGTCACAAACTTCTCCCCTGTAAATACTCTGCCTTTCAAGGATCGGAGTGAGTGCCGAGCCCGGATCCGGACCCCTTGAGCCACATACACCCCGGATCTGAGCACCCCGGTCTGTGCAGGGGCGGCACATTTACCTTAGATAAGACAAGAACCCCTAGATAGGGATGAGAGGAGCCATGGATATTAGGGTTTGCACATATTTTAGTTAAAAGTTCGGTTTGGTACCCAGACTTGACCTAACTGTGACCCTGAACCCCATAGACGTAAATGGGTTGGTACCCAAACTTTGATGCTGTAAAATGGTCATATTAAGGGCTGCAAAAGGAAGCAAAAGCAAGACAATTGTCCAGCAAACAAATATGGATAGGGAATAAATGTTTTTAAAAACATGACATGGGGTCCCCCCTATGTTTGATAACCAGCCAAAGCAAAGCAGACAGTTGGGTGCTGGTATTATCAGGCTGTGAAGGCCCATGGTTATTTTGCCCCTCTCAGCCTGAAAATAGCAGCCCGCAGCCACCCCAGAATTGGTATATTCATTGGTTGCACCAATTCTGGCACTTTGTCCCAGCTCTTCCTGATTGCCCAGGTGCAGTGGCAATTGGAATAATACTTTTGAGGTAGATGTCAGCTGTATAATGTCAGCTGCCATCAAGCCTAAGGGTTAGCAATGGAGAGGCATCTATCAGACACCTAACTCAATAAGTGTAAAGTAAGAAATCACAGGCACAGGAAAAAATTGTTTATTTGAATAAAGACTCCCCCCACACTCCCACAGTCACCAATTTATTAATTTCAAATGAATCCTCAAAGCTCCAATCTAATCCAATGATGTAATGTCCCACGACGTTTATCGATTCCTATGGAGTCTCGTTCTCAGAACGAGGCTCCATAGGTCACTTTCAGTCATCGGCAGGCATGGAATTTCTCATGGTTCTTACAGTTTGGATTCACGCATCCTTAACCCTAGACTAATACAAACCAAAGGACAGAAATCTACAAAAAAAAAAAGTCATAAAAAAGTCATCAATAAAATAATTACCTTTATTTTATCAAATAAAACGGTGTTTTGTACATACAATGGGACAGGGGCTCAGCACACAAACAGACTGTGCAAAATATAAAGGAGATGTCTCGCTGAAAGCATAGAGATACTGGTAAAATATGACAGGTATTGTAAAATCAGCATATGATGAATATCTCGACAAGATAAAGTGACAGATAACTGGTACAAATACTGTAAAGTCTCCATATAGCAATATAAATTAAACTATTTCTATAAGTAGATACACATTGGGATCAACTGGAGGTAGGCAAAAAATGAGGAATATCTGTCTACATAGGCATAATAATACAATCATCACAAACAGGCAAAATCAATCAGATAGTATTCATGGGTACAGTCACATGGTAACGAAAATGTAGATAACTATATGCAACAAAAAGGATAAATACATACTCGCTACTCGGTAAGTTCTCCTGTGTGGTGTGCCCACCCCAACGCACATTTCGACGTTGCCTTTGTTGTAAAACAAACTCAAGACCAGACCCCTAAACTAATTCAGACCCCAGACCAGACCCCTAAATTAATACAGATCTCAGACCAGACCCCTAAACTAATACAGACTTCAGACCTGACCCTTGAATTAATACAAACCTTGGCCAGGCCTCTAAACTAATACAGACCCCAGACCTGACCCATAAACAAATACAGACCCTCCAATACAAACCCCAGCCAGACCTTCTAATAAAGACCAAGCCAGATCATCTAATTCAGACTCCAGGTCAGACCCTCTAAAATAGACCCCAAACTAGACCCTCTAAAATAGACCCCAGACTAGACCCTCTAATGCAGATCCCAGATCAGACCCTCTAATACAGATCCCAGACCAGACCCTCTAATACAGAAGGAGACAAAACTCTCTAATACAGACCCTCTAAAACAGACCCTCTAATACAGACCCCAGGCCAGACCCTCTAATATAGACCCCAGAGCAGTCCCTCTAATACAGACCCCCAGACCAGACCCTCTAATACAGATCTGAGACCAGACCCTCTAATACAGACCCCCAGACCCTCTAAACCATATCTGAGACCAGACTCTCTAATACAGACCCCCAGACCAGACCCTCTAATACAGATCCCCAGACGAGACACTCTAATAGAGATCCCAGATTAGACCAGACCCTCAAATACAGGCCTCAGACCAGACCTGAGTCCCACCTTGATGTTAAGATTATCAGCATGAAGTAGGGACGTGAACCACATGGATGAGGGGAGATCATTAGTCAATGAAATATAGAGATATTGTAACCCAAAGTATTTAAGATTATAGTCCGCACAAATATCTCATTCATCTTTATTGGGGCTTGTACTAGAAATCCATGTTATTGCCATCTGAAAGATGTCTGGAAGTGATGGAAGTTTCTGCCATCTATCTGCCATGTGTGAATACAGCCTAAGAAAGTGGTGGAAACTCTGAGTATAACTATAGCTAGGGACATAACTTAGAATCGTGGGGTCCTACTATACCACGGTCAGGGACCTCATTTCCTTGGTCACTTTGGGATCTGCATGTCACGATTCCTCTGTGCAGAGCATCTTGCACATAGGTGATGCTCTGCTTTGCCTTCCTGAATTACAGAGTCAGCAGTGACATTATTCCTCTGTGCAGAGCATCTTGCACATAGGTGATGCTCTGCTTCGCCTTCCTGAATTACAGAGCCGGCAGTGACATTAATCCCCTGTGCAGAACATCTTGCACACAGGTGATGCTCTGCTGCACCTTCCTAAATTACAGAGCCGGCAGTGACATGTTTCCTTTGTGCAGAGCATCTTGCATTTGGAGATGCTCTGCTGTATTTCTCTGAGCACCAGCTGACAGGTTGTTTACAGCACAGGATTGAAGGTTCTCGGAGGTGCTGTTACTCAGGTATTCCACCTTCCTGGTAATTGCGCTATTTCATTACTGGGCATGCTCTCCCGAAACCTCGCCAGTCATACTCTCTGGTTCTGCAGTTGTGCTCTTGGCTTCTGTTCTGATCTAAGTTTCTTGACCTCGGTCCGTTGATTGACTCCTCTCTGCCCGCTCCCTGTTCTGGTCGTTACCTCCTGGCTTCTGACCTCGGACCATTACTTGACCACGTCTCTGTCTGCTCCCTGAATCTAATACGTAATCTCCTGGAAGTTTGACCCTCAGCCTGTGACTTGACTGCGTCTCTGTCTTCTCCATTTTTCCTGATGTGTACTCCTGTTTCCTGACCCCGGCTTGCCTGACAACCCTTCCATCTATACTACCCGTAAGTAGCAACTAGCAGCACACTGCAGTTGATTTTCTACTTTTTTCCCTCTGCTGCTCATTAATTATAGTAATAACCAGCAACAAAAATGTTTCTGTGCACTGACAGCAATTCTGAAAAGGGTGACACACTGAGACAAAATTATATTAAAATGTTTAATTAAAGGCATTTTCATCAAATCTGATAGATAGATAGATAGATAGATAGATAGATAGAAAAACTAAAAAACTGACCAGCACCTCCAGATAGAATAAAGCAAGTGTGAACGGGTGCAAGCTGCTATAATTGCGTTATATACAACTAAGAAAATACAGCCGCACTCTGTAAGTGACAATATATATGTGAACACTGAATATATGAAAAGTAAGTTGCATTACTGCTATATGAAATATATTTATAAAAATTAAGGTACTTAGCACTTAAATTGACCAAATCATGAGAGTCCGTCAGCCATACCAAAGCTTCCTTCCTTGATGGGAGCCTATCCTAATATTATACCTCTCCAGGGCTAAAAACCTATAAATTTATGGGCAGGTACAATTCAGCATTAATCACAAACTGATGGTAGGAGTGCTCAGTCAGGAAAGGAGGTAGTTACAGACCTCTAATAATACTCCTTTTTCTGAGTGTGCATTTCTCCCATCAGCCCACGTCTAATTTGTGATTATTACTAAATCGTACCCCCTGTCACAATGTGACTGTAGGATAGTGAGGGACAGGGGTTCCTATGCTGCCCCTCACACTACGAGTCCTTAAGTTATCTTTAACCTCAGGGTTACCCCTAATGGTGGAGATGCCTGAGTCTCGTGCCTTGCTATACTTCTGACCAAAACTAATCTGATTCTCCCCTCCCACCAGGGAAGGAAGGGGCAGGGGTGAAATGGAAACACAGATAAAGACAGACAGGAGAAAAACCAAAACTCGGACACACTGAACACACACAGGAACAATGAGAGACTCAAGAGAAAAGCAAGAGCAGGAAGAGAGCAACAAAAAGACAACAAGGGTTAACTCCACAACAATATAGCAAAAATTGCTACAATAACCAGTTAGTTTGGATCACAACACCTCACCAGACCAGCTAAGATATAGCTATCATAGAAGGAAGGATCTAGCCAGCATACAGTATATAGGAGGGGAGCAGATGTGATTGGCTCCCCCAGAGCATGTGATCAAAGGAGACTAACAAGCAGACCAACAGAGATTAACTCTTGTTAGCCTGACTATGAAGTACCAATCTGTTGGTCTGATCACAGACATCAGAGAAGTTATAAGGCGTAGAGTCAGGATCTGTAGTCTGAACAGATTCCGTCGCTGCCATGACAGTCGGCGATGTTTGTAAAAACTTCTTTGTGACAGTACCTGCCCATAAATTTGTAGGATTTTAGCGTGGGAGAGGCATGACATTAAGATAGGGTCCCATCAAAGAAGGATAGAGTGTTGCTGTAGCCTTCTTAGCTGTATAAATAGATAGGTAGACAGATAGATAGATAGATAGATAGATAGATAGATAGATAGATAGATAGATAGATAGAGGGATAGATAGATAGATAGATAGATAGATAGATAGATAGATAGATAGATAGATAGATAGATAGAGGGATAGATAGAGGGATAGATAGATAGAGAGATAGATAGATAGAGGGATAGATAGATAGAGGGATAGATAGAGGGATAGATAGATAGATAGATAGATAGAGGGATAGAGGGATAGATAGATAGAGGGATAGATAGAGGGATAGATAGATAGATAGAGGGATAGATAGATAGATGATAGATAGATTGATAGAGGGATAGATAGATAGAGATAGATAGATAGATAGATAGATAGATAGATAGATGGATAGATAGAGGGATAGATAGAGGGATAGATAGGTAGATAGATAGATAGATAGATAGAGGGATAGATAGATAGATAGATAGATAGATAGATAGATAGGTAGACAGATAGATAGATAGATAGATAGAAGGATAGATAGATAGATAGATCGATAGATAGATAGATAGATAGATAGATAGATAGATAGATAGATAGATGGATAGATAGATAGATAGATAGATAGATAGATAGATAGATAGATAGATAGATAGATAGATAGATAGATAGATAGATAGAGGGATAGATAGAGGGATAGATAGATAGATAGATAGATAGATAGATAGATAGATAGATAGAGGGATAGATAGATAGATAGATAGATAGATAGATAGATAGATAGATAGATAGATAGATAGATAGATAGAGGGATAGATAGATAGATAGATAGATAGATAGATAGAGAGATAGATAGATAGAGGGATAGATAGATAGAGGGATAGATAGATAGAGGGATAGATAGAGGGATAGATAGATAGATAGATAGATAGATAGATAGATAGATAGATAGATAGATAGAGGGATAGAGGGATAGATAGATAGATGGTCCTACCTTTGGATGTGCAGACACCCAGAGATCTGCACATCCAAAGGTAGGACCATCCTCCATCCATACCACAACCTACAGACAGTGCTGTAATTACATCTCTGATAAATAAGGATTATTATAAAAATGGAAAATATAAATGTAGAACAAGTAACTGGGCAGAGAGCAGAGCTGGAGACACGGGACTCCAGGAGGTCACACACTCTGGAAATCACATACTCTGAAGGGCAGAAAAGCATTCATGCCCAAAAAGCCATGAAACATGCAAAGATTAGAGAAGATCCAGAGACCCTCTTTTCTGATTTTACCTCTAAAGAGGAAGATAAAAGGAAAACCAATTATTTATTTTTCACAGACCAGCCCTTAGCCTGGCACACCGCTCTGTGTAAACAATATAAGCATACATCCAAGAACGGCATTAATAAGGGCCGGCAGATCAGAATTAGAAACCAAAAAGAAGACGTACCAACTCACTGACCATAAACGTGTACAATAACGGCATAATCATGGTACAAGGGGCTGAGGAAAACTTACAGAAATTTGAAGACAGCTTTTCTCAAATTAAACTCCAGGCACAAAACTGCAAAGAACAACAAACCCCAGCAGCCACCATCACCTCTACAGAGACCTCCAGAGACAGAACTGCAGCCCCCAACACTTCACACCCTTCACCAGAGACCCTCAGAGACTGTTTATCTCAACTAGAAAGAGACTTTGTACAATTTAAAGAAGAACTTCAAAGAAACCTTGGTGACAGAAATGCAACTGACCAAGTAATGAATGAGATAAGCAAACTGAGATGTGAATATGCAGCAGTGAATATGCATCTGCAGGAAATAAGAGACGAAATGTGTGAACTGCAGCAAGAAAATGCCCGACTGAGACAGGAGATAACAGAGCTGAAGACTCCTGGACACCTGAAACAGGAGGACGCCATAGAAACACAGAGGAGTGAAGACAACATGGCCCCCACTGGCCAGGAGGGAGCTATGGTAACTAACACCAGTACAGACACCATGGCCTCCACTGGCCAGGACACTGAGATACCAAATAACTCCAACAATATGAATGCTCCTGAAAATAACATAAGTGAACCACAAACCAGAAAAACAGAAAAGAGAAGAGAACCAGCCACCAGCAAAATCTCCAGCACAGACCCCCAGCTTCACCCACGTACCCCACCCGTGACCTCACAACGTTTTGATACCATCCTAATAATGGACTCAAATGGGAAATACCTGAAAACATGGCGACTATTTCCAGGAAAAAGGGTCAAAAAAATCCACTGTGCAACTATTGAGCAGGTGACAGCAGTCATCAATAACCCACGGTTCACAAGCCCAAATCATATTTTTATACACACAGGAACAAACAATCTGCCAGCCCAACACCAGCAGATCGCAGGACAACTGACCCAACTAGCAAAGACGGCAAAACTAAAATTCCCAGACAGCAAAATAATTCTATCATCTCTGCTCCCAAGAAATGATGTATCCAGCTAAACTACCCAGAACATCAACACGGACCTGACCACAAGAATCAAGGCTGTGCCCGACGTGATCCTGGCACAACACCCCTCCATAAAACACCAACACCTCTATGACGACAAGCACCTAAACAAACAAGGGGTCAGCCTACTGGCCAAAGAGCTGAAGGACATTATACTAAACAGAGACCCCATGCCTGGACTCAACAACAACCAAAATCCCATGGAAAGACCCCCAACAATAAAAAGACAGGAAACCCCAATTTCATCACAGGAGGCCAGAAACAAAGCCCTTCACCCAACATCGGGCCATCAGAGGAGGAGACCACCATGGAGGGGACCATCAGCCCCACACAGAGACATGCAGGGCAGAGATATGGAAGAGATTAGAACCCTGCTCAGCACATTGTGCAGGAAACTAACACACCTATAAACCAGTCGTAAATCCAGAGTGTCTTACACAGCCGCACTCATTACAAGGTATATACACATGAGGTATATATAGAAAAAAAAAAATGACCTCATTCACAATCAGCAGCTGGAACATCCAAGGCCTGAGCACCTCGGCCTTTGGATGTAAAACAAATGACCCCGACTTTATTCAAAGACTGAAGAATATAGACATTCAGATCCTCCTGGAAACATGGACCAGAGCTGAAAACGAATCTCTGGTGCCAATCGGATACAGAGAAATCTCTGTCCCTGCCCTTAAAAATAAAAACATCAAACAGGGCCGCTGCTCAGGAGGAATATTGATCTGGTATAAAGAAGAGCTCCACCAGTACATCACACCAGTGAAGAGAGGAGGCAGCCACATATGGATCAGAATCAGCAGCTCCATCCTCACCTCTCAGTCCGATGTCTACCTCTGCACCACCTATATACCACCACCAGAGTCCCCCTACTTCAATCCAGACAGCTTTGAGATCTTACAAGAAGAAGCCACCCATTATCAGGTCCTGGGCAAAGTTCTCATCTTTGGAGACCTCAATGCAAGAACAGGGAGAGAAAAAGACTTTCTGACCACAGATGGAAACATCTACATATTTGGGGCAGAGAACGACAGTCACGACTCAGAACACTCAGAGAGAAACAGCTATGACAGTACAGTCAACAAAAGTGGCAAAAAGCTCCTGAACTTATGTAAAAGTTTAGGTCTTCATATTCTTAATGGACGTACAAAGGGAGACTCACTGGGAAGATATACACTAGACTCCCATGTAGGAAGGAGTGTAGTAGACTACGCCATTACAGATATGGACCCGGCAAATATTAGCGCCTTCATAGTCACCCCACAAACGCACCTGTCAGACCACAGCCAACTTCTCCTGTACATGAAATCTACAGAGAAACCATCCACACAAAAGCCACAGCAGAGCAGCCTCTACAACCGACCTCCATCCTATAAATGGTCCAAGACGTCAGAAATAAAATATAAAGAGGCTCCCAACAGACCGGAATTACAAGAGATGCTCCACAACTTCTACAGCTACAAGTACAAGTCAAACCCAGAAGGAGTGAATCAAGCTGCAAAAGACCTCAACAAAATATTCCACACCATGGCCAAATTGTCCGACCTCAAACAAGTCAACTACAAGAGGCCAAAAGAAAAGCAGATCAATGGTTGGTTTGACAAAGAGTGTAAAGCCGTTCGAAAGACCCTGAGAACAGCCTCAAACAATAAACACAGAGACCCCAACAACCCAGACCTGAGGGAAGCCTATGACACCATACAAAAGCAGTACAAAACCATCCTCAGGAGGAAGAAGCAGAGCTACATCTCTACCAAACTTAGCCAACTCCAAGACGCCCTCCAAGACAACTCCTTCTGGGAAATATGGAGCCACATGGACACAAAGAGCAAGAAAAAGACTGATACCCATATCCAAAATGGCAACATCTGGCTCCAGTACTTCAGAGACCTCTACAAAGACATCCCAAAAGAAGGACTAAGCCAAGAGCAGGAAAACATAACATCAAAACTAAAGGCAATGGAAGAGAAAATCAAAAACTTCCAAAACCCACTGGACACACCAATTACATTACAGGAAGTTGCAGAGAAAATCACTTCCATAAAGTGTAAAAAATCTAGTGGTCTGGATGGAATCCCCCCAGAGATGTTGAAGTACAGCCCACCAGAAATTCAAGCTGCGATGGTTAAACTGTTCAACATTGTGCTGAGTGCTGGCTACTTCCCTCGTACCTGGAACCAAGGACTCATTACACCGATCCACAAGAGTGGGGACAGGTATGACCCTGCCAACTACAGAGGCATATGTGTCAGCAGTAACTTGGGAAAACTGTTCAACAGCATCCTAAACAAAAGGATCATCAGTTTCCTTACCGAGCACAATGTCCTGAGCAAAAGCCAAGCAGGGTTCGTGCCAAACCACCGCACCACGGACCACATCTACACCCTGCACAGTCTCATTCAGAGCCACGTCCACAATACAAAGCATGGGAAGATATACGCCTGCTTTGTAGACTTTAAAAAGGCCTTTGACTCAGTGTGGCACCCGGGCTTGTTCTTAAAAATGCTGGAAAGCGGAATAGGAGGAAAGACCTACGATGTCATCAAAAGCTCCTACACCGAGAACCTCTGCAGCGTGAGTGTGAACGGTAGAAGAACGGCTTATTTCCAGCAGAGCCGAGGAGTCAGACAGGGCTGCAGCCTAAGTCCAACGCTCTTCAATATTTACATCAATGAGCTGGCTACTGCTCTAGAATCTTCACCTGCTCCAGGTCTCACACTCCATGACGCCCAGGTGAAATTCTTGCTCTATGCAGATGACCTACTGCTGGTGTCACCAACCGAGAAAGGTCTCCAAGACAACCTACAAATTTTGGAGAAATTCAGCTCCACATGGGCACTACCGATCAATCTAAAGAAAACCAACATCATGGTGTTCCAGAAGAGAAAAAGAAGATTTGACCAGCATCCTTCATTTGTCGTAAACGGCTGCACTCTAACAGGAACAGACAAATACACCTACTTGGGCCTGGAAATTCACCAGTCAGGGAGCTTCAAACAAGCCATAGAGACCCTGAAAAACAAGGCCTGCAAAACCTTTTATGCCATCCGAAGGAAATTGTATCATCTGAAGCCAAGAGTGAGGGTCTGGCTAAAAATCTTCGATTCCATCATTGCCCCAATCCTCCTGTACGGCAGCGAAGTCTGGGGCCCTCACACTTACCCAGATTGGTCAAGGTGGGATTCCAG
>NC_134358.1:552843258-552880758 GCF_048569485.1 Anomaloglossus baeobatrachus | reverse complement strand
GATGTCTACGTTTATGAGCCGAACTCCATCACAAGAGGTGACCATCCTCACACTCCGCTATGTACATGTTTATATTTTGTGCGCCGGAGAAACTCCACGTATAACGGAGAACAGCCGCTCACTTATTGAATTTCACATGGAAAATATAATAATGAAATGATCTGTTACTAACCGTGACAGGAGAAATGGCCGGGAATAAAGCCAAAAATTATCGGAACAAACCGTAAATGAAAACTAACCCTGTCCCTGGGGATTGTGTGTATGGGCGTGTGAATGATTATGTACCGTGCAGGCAAAATCGAGATTGCAGTCGAGCATGGAGGTGGCTGCACATGTGCTTCTCTCTACTTTCACTTTTGGGGCATTTCCAAAGAATGATAAAAAGTGCGCCTGCGCAATCACATCCTCATTCTAGACCCTAAGAATAGAGCACCTACGTTCGTTGTGCCTTATCCCGAAGGTAGGCTCGATGGTAGGCAGGTTCGAGCCCCCAGTGTGACCCTGTCTTCTGTCTGAGCCCTGATACTACTAGGAAGCCCAGTAACGATAACCCCACAAATAGGCACAGACAAGGGTAAATGAACACTCATCCACACAGCCCTCAAACACAAAGGGTGGATAGTATATGAACTGGGGGCAACGCAAAATGGGGTAGGAAATAAATGTACAAATGGAGGACTTACACACCTAACAGAACCACAACTTGTAGATCACTATAAGACTGAATAACAACTAGAACCAAGGTAGCCGAAGCTATATCCGGCATTCAGCCCCAGTATCCAGAGCCTTATAAAGGGTGAAGGCAGCTGGTGATCAGCAACCTGAGCTTCCAGCAGATGACCACAAGCCAGCAGGATTTAACTCCTGCTGTACTGGAGAGCAGTGAAGCCAGAATCAGCTGTTGCCCATGACAGGCTGTGAAGCTAAGGAAACCCAGGCTGTTTGTCCAACACCACCCTGACACCAAGCAAGTGCAACACCGAACACCACACAACACTTCTTTACTTAAAGAGAGCTCTCCATTGTACTGTAAGGGACATACAGTGAGTATACTCACACTGCTGTGTTCATATCTCCCATAAATGTGCGCACAGTTCTACCTCTCAAACAGTTCTACCTCTCCTCTCCTTAATTATTTTACTTGTGACATGGAGACTGCAATGTGGAGATTTTGAGATCAGTGGTGGTTAATCATGTGCCTTGTTGCTCTATTAAAAGTCTAACGGAGTGATGAAAATACACAGTGGCATGCTTATAGAGTGGAACATCCCTCTGACTAAAACTTATTTTAAGAGTTCTATAGTATCACAGTAAGGTTTCTACATTGTAGAAACTAGCTGTCACAGCAGAGTAAAGACGCTATACCAGCTGTATAGGACTTATATCTAGGGAAAGGGGGAAGTGGTGACCCCTTGACTACAACCTGCAGCTCATCCTCACTGCCCTCCCCGACCCTATACAAGCTCTGCACCTGTCACTGAGCTGGAATACCTGGTAAATGGGACCTAAGTAAGGATGGAGGGTATGAGCACTAAGTCAACACCATTAACAATAAAGACACAAGGAAACAATACAGGGGAAACACGGTTGCAATCACCAGAGCCCTGGTAGATAGCAAAAGATAAACACTTATCCGAGCAGCAGCAACCACAGAAGTCTCTGAAGCAACAGAAGAAGACCTTTCCAGAGCTCAGCAATGAACAAACCCAAATATCCCTAGAGTGAGGTTTATAAAGGAAGTCAGAGTATAGCAGCTGAGAGACAGGACAGTTGTCCAAGGTCATAGAGTCTGCTGCTGCAGAAACAGGAAACTGTCAGATAACAACACATGCTGACAATCTCTGTGATGTTCTAGCACTCACTGCCACTTGATTTTCAGCTGGCTATGATACCTTCGTGACAGGCCGTGACACATCCGTGACATTAGCCACTGTACCACCTTGGTTCAAAGGATAAATAAAGTATACACATCTCTTTCACAATACCCTTGCAGTAGCTTCAGGTAACTTCTTCCCTTGACCACAGACTCAGAATGCCTGTCAAGAACAGACAGAACCCTGAAATCCCTTAACCCCTGTACAGGGATTTGGAATTACACAAGGTCCAGGAGATCACTGCCTATAGAAGGCTTCAATCCAGGAAAGAGTGGTCGCCAGGCAGGGTCTTAACCAGGAGGCACAAAAAGGAACAAAATCGGCAGGCAGGAGCGTAGTCAGGAAATCAGGCAGAAGTCAAAACCGGAGATGGCGGCAAGGTACAAAAATGGCAGGTAGGAGAGTAGTCAATGAGCAGGCAGAGGTCAAAACACAGGGATCAATAGTCAGAACAGGAACCAGTCAGCAGGAATACAAAACTATCTCTGGCAGCAGACAAGAAGCGGGATTAAAAGGGTGTGGTGCCTTTCCATTGGCTGTATCTGAATGGTGGTAACTTCAGCTGGAAGACACGCCACCTACAGTCAGGCAGTGGTACTGCAGGTCCCAGGGAAACCTAGCTTAGTGGACGAGCGGAGCCTGTGCCCACCAGAGTCACTGGCACTAACTCCTCTCCTATCACCAGCACAATCAATAGAGGGAATACGGCGGCACCTGGGGACGGAAGCAGAAGTCGCAGGAGCAGACTCCGGTGACGATGTGACACTCCACATCTGTCAGACTTCGGGGTCACCTCCTGTGTACAGCGCCCCCTTCAGGTCAACAAAGATTCTGTATTGGATTCAGGTCTGGCATATTCAGAAACTTTTATCTTCTATTGATGAAGCCATTCTTTTGTTGATTTGGAGGTCTCTTATAGTTATTGTCATGTTGAAATGTAAAATTCCTCAACTTCAGCTTCTGAGATGACTGAAGGTTTAGTTCAAAAACAAAACTGACTGATAATTGGAACTATTCATAAATCTCTCCACCTTGACTAAAGCTCCAGTTCTATCCCAAAGCACAATGCTGCCTCCACCATGCCTCACTGGGGGGATGGTGTTCTATTGATGATGAGCAGTACTGCCTTTGCAACATACATTTTGGAATTATGACTATAACATTTACCCTTCAGATTTTGGTAGACTTCATGTAGGTTCTAGTAAAACATAGCTGGGTTTGGTGTTTATCTTTGTAAAAAGGGCTTCCATCTTGCTACCCTCCCCGCAGGCCAGACATATGAAGAATTTGGGAGATTGTTGTCACAGATAGTACACAACCAGTACTTGCCAGAAATTCCTTCGGCTCCTTTAATGTTGCTGTTGACCTCTTGCCAATTTTCATCTTGTCTTTTCATCAATTTTTGAGGGATGCCCCGGATCTTGTTAATATCACTATTGTGCCAAATTTAAACCACTTCTTGATGATGTCTTCACAGTGTCCACGATTTATCTAATGTCTTGGGCATTTTTTGTGGTCGTCTCCTGACTGATAACCTTCAACAATGAGAACCCTTTGCTGTGTTGTCAGCTGTTTATGGACGATGAATTTTTTCTGTAAAATGCAGGTAAGAAAATATCAGGAAAATAGAACAGCAACACTTTCTATGGGGTTAATCAGAATCCCGGTAAATTATGGCGGTCGTGCACTGACTACTGTGTAACATGACGGTAAATGTGGTTAACTGATACTGAACACAACCACATCCCCAATTATATCAGGGTATTCATACTTATGCAACCAAATAATTTTAGTTTTAAAGTACAAATTAGAAGTAAAAAGGAAAAATATTAAAAAAAAATTCATACAGATTCCTGGATAGTTGTGTCCATATTTTGTCCACATGGAAATTCTCAGTATCCTTTTGTATCTCTGGATTCCAATACACTTCTTGATTGACAGCTCATATATTCTCATAGACTCCTCCAAGCGTGTAACAGTTTTTGGATGCACAAATGCATTCAATCAGAAGCAGGCGGCCCGAACATGTCCTATTAGTGACGCGCAAGCGGATCCGTAGTCCCTGCTATGTGACCCCCTGAGTACAAGACCTAGGGCAACGTGTAAGCAACTTGTAAAACAAAAAAAAAAACAAAAAAAAAAGCAACTGTCTATAAAATGCTGCAAAACGGGTCCATCCTATTGATACAGAAAAGTTTTCATTTTGCATGAATAGTTTTTTTTTATTAGAGTCTTAAAGGGGATGTTTTTGAAAACTTTAAAAATTCAAGTATCTCCCTGCCATAATTGTCAGGGAGAGACTTTACCGGATCGGCCAATGTACGAGTCAGTCAACACTCACACATCCGTGCGATACGTCCATGTGATACATCCATGTGATACATCCGTGTGATACATCCGTGTGATACATCCATGTGATACATCCGTGTGATATGTCTGTTTTTTTCTCGGAGGATATATGGATCAATGTGTAACATCCATGAGACTCGGATAATGTCCAATTCTGGTACATGCTTGTGATTTAGAATTGGCCAGTTAAGCCTTTGGAGAAAAAGTGGTGTAGATTGGAAAGGATTCCGACTTGCTCCAGTTTTATACCCGTGTCTCCTAGATTTGTTGCTTACTGATAAATTTGACTAAAAACATGAGTCGTTTTATGAGTTTTGGAACAAAACAACCGTCAATGAAAGAAAGGGTGAGAAAAAAAATTAATACAACATGGATAACACCTAGGAAAAAAGTGTCACAGGGTATATGGAGATAGAACAGGGGCAACTAGGCTGGCCTTCAGACTTTAAACCCTGCGCTGTACTTATCTCGGAGGTAGGCTTGATGGTAACCAGGTCCGAGCCTTCAGCGTGACCCTAACTCGTGTCAGGACCCTGATCTTACTCACCCCTCTCCCACACCCTCGAGGCGGGCTGGAAAACACAAAGACAAAACCCCACAAAACAACACAGACAAGGGAGAACTCATACACGCAGCACTCACAACACACAGGAGAGACAATATGTGTACCGGGGAGCAACAAAAAAGGGGAGGAAGTAACGCACAACTGGGAAATGCTCACATCACTAAGAAACGCAACACTGTACCTTATCTCGGAAGTAGGTTTGATGGTAACCAGGTCCGAGCCCCCAGCATGACCCTAACTTCTGTCCGAGCCCTGGTCTTACTCCCCCTTTCCCCCACCCTTGGGGTGGGTCAGAAAACACAAAGACAAAACCCCACAAAACAACACAAACAAGGTAGAATTGAAACTCATACACACAGTACTCAACACACACAGGAGAGACAATATGTGTACCGGGGAGCAACACAAAAGGGGAGGAAGTAACGCACAACTGGGAAATGCTCACATCACTCAGAAACGCAACACTGTCCCTTATCTCGGAAGTAGGTTTTATGGTAACCAAGTCCCAGCCCCCAGCGTGACCCTAACTTCTGTCTGGGCCCTTATCTTATTCCCCCTTTCCCCTACCATTGGGGTGGGCCAGAAAACACAAAGACAAAACCCCACAAAAACAACACAAACAAGGGAGAACGGAAACTCATACACACAGCACTCAAAACACACAGGAGAGACAGTATGTGTATCGGGGAGCAACAAAAATGTGAAGGAAGTAACACACAACTGGGAAACATTCACACCACTCAGAAACACAGATCACCTTGAACAGGAGCCACACCAAGACCGGGATTGCTGAAGCTATCATTGGTACATACAGGAAAGAAGCCATGCACTAAATAGGGAGGAGACAGCTGCACATGGCAATCAGCAACCTGAGCTCTTAAGGCCCACAACGACTTACCAGTGATTCCGACAACGATACAACCTGATAAGGATCACTGGTAAGTCGCTGGGAGGTTGCTGGTGAGAAGTCACACAGTCAGACCTTACCAACGATGCAGTAACGATCAGCGACCTGTATAACGATCTCGGCGGGCATTGGGACCGTGTTAGGAGGTCGTTGGTAGGTGTCAAACACAGCGATGCGTCCTGCCCAGCGGAACATCGCCTTTGAAGAAAATGGTCCGGGCCATTCGGCAACGACTAGCGATCTCACAGCAGGGGCCTGATCGCTGGTAGGTGTCACACATAACGAGATCGCTGGCGAGATCCTTGCTGCGTCACAGAAGCTGTGACTCAGCAACGATCCCGTTAGCGATCTCGTTGTGTGTGACGGGGCCTTTAGTTCCTGCTCAACAGCGTGCAGGGATTAACTCTTGCAGAGCTGAAGAACAGTAAACCTGAACCGGCCGACGCCCGGCTCTGGCTGAACAAACCAGAAGCCTCACAGCCGACGCCCGGTTCTGGCGGAACAAACCAGAAGCCTCACAGCCGCTGCCCGGCTCTGGCGGAACAAACCAGAAGCCTCACAGCCGACGCCCGGTTCTGACTGAACAAACCAGAAGCCTCACAGCCGATGCCCGGTTCTAACTGAACAAACCAGAAGCCTCACAGCCGACGCCCGGCTCTGGCTGAACAAACCAGAAGCCTCAGGTTGCTTGTCAGACTCTGTAGTGTGAACAGTGTCTGATACCAAAGTGCCAGCAGGTATGTGCAGGTAAAACAGCACTGTCAGTTCAGTTTGGAGCTTGGGAATAACTTTGCGGAGGCAGATCAATAATATAATAAGTTTAGCTACTTTTTAAGCAAACATTATTGCTGGCTGCCACATTTCCATTGCATATCATTCCAGCTAAAGGCAATTTCCGGCTAATAACGATCCATGTTATATAAGATAATGATTGCGGTAGTTCTCACTAAGCAAGGCCCACCCCCCTCTGATATCAGGTCGTGTTATCACAGGGCTCAGGAATGAACCCCTCCGCAGCCCTATAACTTGGTGCATTGGGATAAAGTTATAAAACTTCTCTGCTCTGTAATTTCACTTTGCACAAACTTCTGCTTCCAAATCTCTTAAATGTTACAGCGCTTTATAATGAGAGTGACCTTTGTAAGGAAGCCGCGCGTTCTGCTGAATAATAATAGACATTATTTCCCTGTTTACTTTGCTATAGAAACATTTTTGGGTAAAGTTAGGGTGTCACAAGATGTAGCAGGCAGTTCTTATAAAAATCGACGATTGCACCTGACCTTCAGCCGTGGCGGAGAGCTTCAGAAGAGGCGCCGTGTGAGCCCGCGCGTCGCACTCTACTTACATTCAATTGCATCAATTTGAAGATATCCATGCTAATCTTAACCCCTGGTGGACAGAGAAAACTTCTAATATTCTTAATGGTTTAATTCCTAATCATTTTCAAGATCACTGCTTGTAGTCAGTGAATGGAAACTTTCAAAATCATCCATATTAGCATCACGGCTTTTACTGACTTACACTGGTTCTTTAAGGTTTCCAGTGGTATAATAATTCTGAATAAAGCCTAAAATTGTGTACAGACCTAATATATCTCTCAGCCAGGGGCAGAACGATTGCGGTCTCATTGATCGCAACCGCGACCAGGCCCAGGGGTGCAGGGGGCCTGCCGGTCCCAGCCCCTGCTTCAGCTGGATGTGCGTCCAAGGCTGCACATCCAGTTGCAATGCCTCGCGGTGCAGAGACCCGTCAGATCCCTGCACCGCGACCTACACTGCTGGCCAAACAGAAGCTGGCAGCTTTCATCTGTGTCCCAGTGACTGAGGGCAGCACATGGCAATGACATCATGTGTTTCAATAACTCTAACACCAATGAAAGCTGCCGGCCACTGTGCGCTGGCTACATAGTAGGATGCTGCATGATGTGAGAGCCAGGAACGGCAAGTACAATGTTGTTGTTTTTTGCATTAGACAGAATGGAGACATATATAACAGGATGGGGACATATATATGAGTAGAGGGACAGTAGATACCAGGAAGGGGACAGTATATACCAGGAGGGGGACAGTATATACCAGGAAGGGTCCAGGAGGAGAACAGTAGATACCAGGAAGGAGACAGTAGATACCAGGAGGGGGACAGTAGATAACAGGAGGGACCCAGGATGGGGACATATATCTCAGGAGGGGGACAGTATATACCATGAGGGGGACAGTATACTGTACACCACGTGGGTCCCAGGAGGGGCCAGTAGATAACAGGAGGCACCCAGAATGGAGACATATATATAGGATGGTGACATATATACCAGGATGGGGACATTTTTACCAGGATAGAGTTATATATACACCAGGATGCAGGCTAGAATGGAGAACATATATACTAGGATGGGGGACATATATGCCAGGATGGGGGACATATGTACCAGGATGGGGGGCATATATACCCAGATGGGGACATATATACCAGGGTGGGGTATATATTTACCAGGAAGGAGCCCTGGATGGAGGACATTAGAACAGGGTGGGGGACATTACTACATAATGGGGGGGAAACTCATATGTCGTTACAGGATTTAGAATGCTAAATGTATAAATACACATATATCTGACCAACATAAGGGGGGGTGGGCAGGTCCAAATTTTGGACCAGAGCCCATTGAACCTTAGTTACGCTAGTGCTCTCAGCTGGGAACTCCAGTGTGATGTATTTTACCTGCACTGATACACGGTAGCAAACAATCAGATTTATGCACCTCATGTGTTTAACTCATAGAGGATTCTCTGGTGTGTGGATACAATTGTAACAAACCCTCAGCAGTGGAAAAAGTACAAGGTTTTTGCCTATTGTCTAGACTGGATACAAATCGTTATCTATGAACAACTCTCTGTTGGGACTGGTCATTCGAATCTGTACAGTACAGGCCTAATCTATCTCTCATCTGAAGATATGCTACAATTGCATATAAACTCGGTGATACTCTATTAGCTGGGACTCCAGGCTGATACATGTTGTCTGCCATTGTAGCAAACTATAAGGAGAGGAAAGAGATGTATCCTACTGATGCTCTTAGACCTGCTTTACACACAGCGATATCGCTCATGAAAGCACCCGCAATCGCTGCCCGTGGCGCACAATATCGCTAGCACCCGTCACACGGACTTACCTTTCTAGCGACGTCACTGTGACCGGCAAACAGTCTCTTTTCTAAGGGGGCGGTTCATGCGGCGTCACAGCGACATCACACGGCAGGCGTCCAATAGAAGCTGAGGGGCGGAGAGCAGGTGCATGGAAGACACGTCCACTTCGTTCCCGGAGGATGCAGGTACGGTGTTGTTCGTTGTTCCCGGGTGTCACACGTAGCGATGTGTTCTGCCTCAGGAACGACGAATAACCTGCGTCCCAGAAGATTAGCGACATTTTGAAAATGAACGACGTGTCGACGATCAACGATGTGGTGAGTATTTTGGATCGTTAGCGGTCGCTCGTTCGTGTCTGTGACGCCCTGGACTAGCCAGGTAGTCACAGACATACCAACATACACCCCCACCCTAGGCAGTTACAGCAGCCAAACACAAAACCCTTGTTGCCTCCTCCAGAGTCTGATGTCCACACCAGGTGGGGCGGAGCCAGGCGGTTGTCCCCACCCACCGAGGAGTTCACAGGCCTGGAGGCGGGAAAAGTGACAGTTGAGTCTTGGAGGTGAAAGTGAGAGGAGTGAACACTTGGGTGTCTGGGTAGGAGCCCAGGCACTGACAGCAAGGTTGGCAGATGGTGGTGGCCGTCTGCAGGAGTTAGTGGAACTCCGCAGAGCCGTAAGGACCGGGGTCAGGCGTCGGCCCGCCGGTACCGGACCGGGGAACGGAGTGAAGCTAACCACACAGGCAGGGCCATCGGACCCCGACCAGGCTTGGAGCCGCCGTCAATAGTCAAATCCGAATGTGACAGGAACCCCAGGAGCTTCTCAACTACTAAAGTCCCGATTGAAGGCAACCGTCCTCCCAGAGAGGATATACAGCCACTGCCACAGGCTAGAGATCCCAGGGCCAGCGCCTGTGGGCAAAACGGGCTCCTACGGCACCTATACGCCGGGGAGCGGACTACCGGTGGGCAACCACAGGAGTCAAGAACATTCTGAAAGGTGCAGGGAAAGACAGCCACCATCAGCCGTCCGGGAAGAGCACAACAACAACACTGCAGCCGGCTGTGGGACCCGTCCATCCGGCTGTTTTGGTTTACCAGAGACTCTGTCAATGATTGTCTGAGTGAGTACACCAGTGCCATCCGGCATCGCACCGCGCTGTCCCTGCAACCCTGCACCCCAGCCATCCATCTTCCCCGTTACACCATTGGGCCCCGGGATCACCAACCCCTGCCCACGGAGGGGACAACATCTCAGCTGCACCCTACTATCTCTCCCGGGATCCCCGTTACCAGCAGTGGTGGTGTCATTATCACCACGACCCGTGGGTGGCGTCACGAACAATCTCCCTAACCAAACCACCCCTCTTTTCACTCACGGGTGAGGAGCGCTGCTCGAGTCCCCGGGTCCGGTCCACCGCTCGAGCCACCGAGCAGCAGCAGCAGAAGCCCTGGACCCGAGCGTGGCGAGCACGTCCCCTCCGCCCGCGACATGTCACACGCAACGACGTTGCTAACGAGGCCGGATGTGTGTCACGAATTCCGTGCCCCCAACGACATCTCGTTAGCGATGTTGTTGCGTGTAAAGGGGGCTTTAGGGGTACTTTGCACGCTGCGACATCGCTAGCCGATGATAGCGATGCCGAGTGCGATAGTCCCCGCCCCCGTCGCACATGCGATATCTTGTGCTGGCTGCCGTAGCGAACATTATCGCTACGGCAGCTTCACGCGCACTTACCTGCCCTGCGACGTCGCTCTGGCCGGCGAACCGCCTCCTTCCTAAAGGGGCAGGTCATGCGGCGTCACAGCGACGTCACACGGCAGGCAGCCAATAGAAGCGGAGGGGCAGAGATGAGCGGGACATAACATCCCACCCACCTCCTTCCTTCCGCATTGCCGGTGGAGGCAGGTAAGGAGATGTTCCTCGCTCCTGCGGCTGTACACACAGCGATGTATGCTGCCGCAGGAACGAGGAACAACATCGTATCTCCTATTAGTGCGACATTATGAAAATGACCGACACTACACAGATCACCGATTTACGACGCATCGTTTATCGGAGCATCTAGGCTTTACACGTTGCGACGTCATTACCGGCGCCGGATGTGCATCACTTTCGATTTGACCCCGACAATATTGTAGTAGCAATGTCGCAACGTGCAAAGTACCCCTTAGAGTATTGCATAGATAGGATACCATTGTAACAAACCCTTGACTGTACTCATTTTTGGCCTATTGGCCATTTCTCTGTACTACGAGCAAGACTAGATGAGCACGGGTCTTTAAAGTCAAGAATCCTTCCATTCAATGAAAGCAAGCAGAGATCTTTAAACTGGTGTAGAATATTGAGGCCTAAATTAAGGATGGTGAACACCCCTGTGGAAGAGCCTCTGGCTAGAAATCATGGAAAAGTTGTCTTAAGATGCTGGACGGTTCCCCATAGCCTAAAACTATAAAAAACAAATAAAGGACCATGAATCAAAATAACTCCATTCAGTATCTCTAAGGGTCAGAAGAAACCTTAGTTGGTGTTATCAGGAGTTAAACACCTTGTAAGAATCCCTAAATCCCTTTGGTTCTGCCTCTCTTCATCTCTCCATTGCAGAGATATTAGCATTTGTTGATTTTGGAGCGCAGTATGTGAAATGTCTGCTTGTTGTTCAACTGGGCGTTTCTTCAAACCACCTTTGTTGGTGGCATGCGCTTTCACCCGTCCTTCACAGTATCTGATCTAGTAGTCTCAGCGGCTGCCAAGCTGTGATTGGTAGCATCTGGGAAGGAGGGGTGAGGACTCTGAAGAAACGCCCAGTTGAACGACAATCAGAAATTGCACATGATACGCTTCAAAAGCAAGAAATGTGAATATCTCTTCAATGAAGCGATGCAGCGTAAAACAGGAAAAAAAAGGAGCCAAATCAGAGGAGCTTAACTTTTTTGCAAGATATTTAATATCATTTTATTTTTAAAGTGACAGATCCTCTTTAAGATCTTAGCTATCTAGAATATATGTAGAGATTAGCATTGGGAGGTTAAAGATGACCTGTCACTTGTGATAAATATGTACATTTTTTACCTGGTGTAAATGCCACTGTTATCTTGAATCCAATATTGCTTTTCTCTTGTTCCTGAGATATCGCCCTCTTTTCCCTGTTTCTAAATTTGTCTTTTTAGCAAAGTGGATGTTATCCTCAGAGAAGACTTGAAGCCCACCATAGGTTATAGCAGTTTTCTCAGTTTATGAGTTGTAATGATGCAGTCTGATCTCCTGGTCTAACCTCCTGCATGATTAGAAAGTGCTGAAAATAGAACACAGATGACTAAAGGCTGCTTTACACCAGACAATCTATCGTGTGATAGATCGTCGGGGTCACGGTTTTTGTGACGCACATCCGGCATCGCTGGCGATGCCGGCCTGTGTGACACCTCCTAGCGACGCAGTATCGCTCACAAATCGTGAGTCATGTACTGCTCGCTAGGTTCCATAATATCGTTTAATTTAGTTGTTCATCGTCGCTCCGTGTGACACCCCGGGAACGATGAACAGCAGCTCACCTGCGTCACGCGGCCGCTGCCGGCTATGTGAATGAAGGAGGTGGGCGGGATGTTTACGTCCCGCTCATCTCCGCCCCTCCGCTTCCATTGTCCGGCGGCCGTGTGACGTCGCTGTGACGCCGAACGTCCCTCCCACTCCAGGAAGTGGACGTTCGCCGCCCACAGCGAGGTCGCACAAGAGGTAAGTATGTGTGACGGGGGTTACTGACTTTGTGCGACACGGGCAGCGATTTGCCCGTGACGCAAAAAGGACGGGGGCGGGTACGATCGATTGTGAAATCGCACAATCGGTCGTACCATGTAAAGCAGCCTTAACACCTTGCAGGTAAGGTAATGGCCATCAGTGCAGAGGGGAGGAACAGTAAAGATGTTATATTACTAATTCTTCTATCAACTTTGCTCTCCTTCTCTCATAGCACGGTCACCCCTTCTGTACTGTTCCCCCTCCCCCTACACACACACACACACACACACACACACACATACATACACACACACACATACACACACACACACACACACACATACATACACACACACTGCCTGTCCAAAGCTCGGAGTGCAAAAGCGTGAATAAACACACTTAGGTCTGTTGTTTTCATAGACATTTTTCTGCAGTGAGATCAGATTGTCTGTTATTCTATGTCTCACACAGAAGTAACCTGTTCTGAGCTATGGTGGGAATTGCTATGACATGGAGGTCAGTGAGTGCTCTCGTCCACTGGCCTGGCTGTCTTCAGAAAGACTGCACAGACCAGGGTTCATCCCAATGAACACTCGTACTCCTTCCCCGTGGGCAAAACACTACAACATAGGGTGAGCAAACCACACATTTGTAAGATTTTATTGGTACACTTTCAGACAAAAACATATCAAACATTCCCAGCAAAACACAAGATGGTACAAGCAACAGTCTCACCTTTTCCTCTTGCCCAACAGGGATTAGAGTCTTCTTGACTTTGGGGTTTCCAGGGTCACCTATCTCAGTCCAGCAGTACCCCACTTTTGGTGGGCATTCACTGAAAGAGACAGCGGTAAGGTTAGGAAGCTGACTGAGTACAGCAACATATGTAGCCAGGCAGCTACAGTAGTCTCAACCTGGGTTCTCTAAGTGAATTTGTGGGCTCAGCATTAAACAGTGAAGCAGTTATATATTCCTTCATCTTGAACCATAGCTCCTCAGCTGAGGTCATATAGAATATCCCAAGTGAAGCAGTTCTGTGATTCCCCCAGCTGGTACCGAAGCTCCTCGGCTGGGGTCATGTACAATCTATCCCTGATGACAGAAGAAGGATTGTTGGATATGGCTGCTCTCTCATTGCTCATAAGTTCAATCTGACTGTATAATTTTCCTCTGAATTATGTAGTCAGAATGACTGATGGAATACACATTTACAGACATTAGGGCTCCGATCAGTCTGGCAAGAGACAATGGCTAACTTCTCTTGATTTAAGAAACAAAGGAATCATATGTCTGGCCTAATTAAGAACTGCTCACCCTCCACACAATTGGGCAAACAGTGAGCCGTCACAGGGGCGTGTTCTTTTTCTGCTGTTGTGGTGCCTGCTTATGATTGGGCAACTCTTACAAGGAGACAAGAAGTACACAACCCCAGTCAAATCTGTCTGATAACACCCACTTTGGCTTAAGAAAAAAATTAACTCATTAGGTGCCAAATACTTTTGATTGTTAATACCTAGACAACAAAGAGGCTAAATTATTTTATGCCGCTCTGCAGCCTCTATTACTTCATGAGTCCAGTTCAACATGCAACATTTGGTGAAAGGTCCAAAGAAAGATTAATTTGTTAAGGTCCCCGAGGGGCGGTGAGCGTCTGGGAGTGGACCCACTGGTCCGTACACCTGACTCCCCTGAGGGAGCAACCAGTAGTGAACCCCTATACAGGGATTGTCTAGCACAGCAATAGGGGGCCTAACTAAACAACTTCCAGGAACCAGTGGAGGTTGACTCTTACGGACTGGTAAAGTCTCTTAGCGTCCGGTGCTGGTGTGTTCGGATGTGGCAGCATGGAGATGGTAACTCGGACATGGTAGCATGGAGATTGTGGCTTGGACGTGGTGGCACAGAGATGGTAGTAGAGAGCAGGCTCCAGGTTGAGACACAGGTTAGCCACACAGAACTGGAACTAGGGAAAAGGCAAGCAGTACCGAACACAGTAACAAAATGGGACCTGAGAACTAGCAACGCATTAACTAGTAGACATTGCTCAGGCGCCTCCTCAAAGGGGAGGCGGTTGTAAATAACTTTAAAGGTGAGGTGACCTATAGGATCACTTCCGGGTAATGGGACGCCGGCCCTTTAAAAAATAGGATGTGGCCATAAAACCTGCGTGTGGCCTGGAAACAGGAGAAGGCTGCGGCAGAGCTTGTGGCAGGAATGAAACACATGGAGCCGGGAGGCAAGGGAGGGAAAGGACACCCCTACCTGGGCCTGGGAGCGGGGGCATGTGGGGATGCCGCGCTGGGACCAGAACAGAAAGCTACTTAATATAAGTTATCCTTCCATACGTGACAATTCTCTGCCGATATGCCTTCTAGCCACTTTGGACAATCCCAAGTTGTTGGAAAAGTAACCAAAGACTGGTCACATTGTTTCATTCCTAAAACCCTCAGAAATTAGCTGTAATCTGAAGGAAAACCTGGCATATCAATATCAATCGGCTGTGTGTGTAATACAGGACAGGTCCTCCATTGAGCAGATGCTTTGTGAATTAGTCATCCCTCTGGCCAAGAGATGAGGGTCCTGAGCAGAGGACCTCGCCTTAATAACTCCAAACGACATAGCCCCTTTCTGCTCACCAGGTCTCATCTGTTAGGGTTTGGCTTTGGTCGTAGAGAGTTGGCTTTGATCTGGAGAGACAGCCACTAGTCTGTAATGACATTTATGATGTAATAGACAAGGATCGAGGGGCTACAGTAGTCACATAGCTAGCAGTTGGTCGACCATAACACAGCATTTCCCCACCTTTGATCCTGGAGCTGTACAGTAAAGCCGCATTTAGTGAGGAGCCGTCCTAATCAACTTTGAACTAGAAGAAGTTTGTTTAGTCCATAAAACTTTTATTGTGTTATCAGAAGAAAACCAAACATCTGGAGTCAATTGTCTCTACATGTATATACACTTTTTACGTCCAGACCTTGGAGTTTTTTTATTTAAAGGGACCTGTCACTGTGGTGTAACAGATGTCCTATCTGCCCTGAATTTGTACACACAATTCTGTTCTCTAGCTTCTCGGCCTCGAAACAAAATCTAGAAAAGATCCCTATCTACAGTACCATGCACCTTTTTTTGTAGTCGTTTTTTGGGTCTTCTACGGCACTTTCCCAGGCCCAACTGCTACTTGTGTGCCTCCATAAGGGATATACAGCAATGTGAACTATAGCTTTGGATGGGATAGAAATAGGAGGATAGGAGGTTGGCGGCTCATTCACACCCTGGATGAGCCTCCAACTCCCATCCTGGAGGAGTCTCCATCCCCCCAGCTGGATGAGCCTCTATACGCCACCATGGATGAACCACTATCAGCATTTCTACCACCTGCTTTGGCAATGCCAACATGTACTTGGACCTGCCAATAAAGCTAATATGAATTTGAAATAGAAGCCACATTTGCCCCCGGTGCTTGAAGAAGGCAATGAATGCCATGCGGAGTGCTGCTTATATGCACCAGGTTTCACGGTGACTTACAACTCTGTTCACACTGCAGAGTTGGACAGGCCAGGTGGTGCTTCTGTGCTGCTTAGTCAGAGATGGACGTCGACCAGTTTTGTGCTCGCTAGTGCTTGGTCTGGCAGGTGTCACGGTTCCGCCTCCCCGTCCACATGGCTAGGGTGTGGAGCCTTCTCCCAGGCCTAACTTCCGGAGCTTGGATGGTTTAAAAACTGACATTTCCAGTGAACCAGCACCAGCTATAAGCTTAGCGCTGCTTTGCCTGTGATTGCTGGTCCTGTAAGTGTTATCCTGAACTGTCTGTGCCTGTACCCCCGTGCCCTGTCTGTGTTCTGTCCCCTAGTCGTCCCCCCATTTCTCTGTCCTCTCTCCTATCTCCCCACTCGGTTGCTTCCTCAGGTACTGACCTCGGCCTGACCTCGACTCCGCTTCTGCTCTTTCCTCCGGTTCTCCTTCTGCCCGTACTGTGCTTGACCTGGCCCGCCTGACCATTCCTCGCACGCACCCGCAGCTCTGCTCCTCTGCTGTGCTTTGAGGCAGTGTACGAGTACACACTGTG
The DNA here is from genome assembly GCF_048569485.1 of Anomaloglossus baeobatrachus. NCBI lineage: Eukaryota > Metazoa > Chordata > Amphibia > Anura > Aromobatidae > Anomaloglossus > Anomaloglossus baeobatrachus. The sequence continues at coordinate 552,864,120 of NC_134358.1, read as the reverse complement.
TATCTACTTCCTGGTTCTTGTTGCTCCGTGTAGTGTCTTCTGCTGCAGAGCTCCGGCTCCCCCTGGTGGCAGCTTGACAGCAGGAGTTAATTCCTGCTACCGGGTAAGTTGCTGCTGGTGTCACAGGTTATGGAAGACCTAACACAGCCTTTGAAAGATGGTGAATCCTGTTCCTCCATACCAAATATAGCAAAAGCAATACAAATCTTGGTGATTCAGCTTCTGGAGCACTGTTGTATGCTATCATATTGTGTGGTAGAGATACCCTTGTTGTCATGTATTTTCTTCCTTTTCTTTATTTCCCCCTGTGCTGTGTGTCTTTATCTCCGTGAGTGACTGCTGTGAGTTAGGGTATTAGTATCTGATAGCTGGGGTGGGTTTTGATAGTGATTCCTGCCCCCCTGCCTGTTGTTCCTCCCCCTATCTGTTATTTATGCTAATTCTATTATAGAATCATTTTACTAAGTGACTAGAAGGACCTGTGCTGATGTCATTCCCATGTGACCAGAAGGGGCGGGGCCTCTACCAATATAGCTGATACCATGAAGCAACATTATTTTTCTGTTGACTGAGGTCCCGTCCCTTCTGGTCACATGGGTATGACATCAGCACAGGTCCTTCTAGTCACTTAGTAAAATGATTCTATAGTAGAATTAGCATAAATAACAGATAGGGGGAAAAACAACAAGTAGGGAGGTGGGAATCACTATGAATACCCACCCCAGCTATCAGCTGATCGGCAGCTGCTGTCATTCAAAAAACTGCTCATTTTACAAACTTTACTTGCTTGTGTTTCAAAACTTATACATCCGAGCTGACAACTAAAAGTATGTATAGAATCAGCCTGATAGTGCCAGTGCCACCTCATCCAGACTACAACTCAAAAATATCTCCCGGATCCGTGCTTTCCTTAACCAAGATTCAGCAAAAACATTAGTGCATGCCCTCATCATCTCCCACCTCGATTACTGCAACCTCCTGCTCTCTGGTCTCCCTTCCAACACTCTTGCACCCCTGCAATCTATCCTAAACTCTGCGGCCCGCTTAATCCACCTCTCACAAGATCTCCTTCTCTGCTCCTCTCTTATCTCCTCTTCCCACAATTGCGTACAAGATTTCTCCCGTGCCTCCCCCATACTCTGGAACGCTCTACCGCAGCATATCAGACTCTCCCCTACCATGGAAAGCTTCAAGAGGAAACTCAAGACCCACCTCTTCCAACAAGCCTACAACCTACAATAGCCCTCAGTCCAGTAGACCACTGCGCAACCAGCTCTGTCCTCACCTATTGTACCATCACCCATTCCCTGTAGACTGTGAGCCCTCGCGGGCAGGGTCCTCTCTCCTCCTGTAGACTGTGAGCCCTCGCGGGCAGGGTCCTCTCTCCTCCTGTAGACTGTGAGCCCTCGCGGGCAGGGTCCTCTTTCCTCCTGTAGACTGTGAGCCCTCGCGGGCAGGGTCCTCTCTCCTCCTGTAGACTGTGAGCCCTCGCGGGCAGGGTCCTCTCTCCTCCTGTAGACTGTGAGCCCTCGCGGGCAGGGTCCTCTCTCCTCCTATACCAGTCTGTTATGTACTGTTAATGATTGTTGTACGTATACCCTCTTTCACTGTAAAGTGCCATGGAATAAATGGCGCTATAATAATAATTAGTAATAATAATAATAATATAGCACTGGCTTTAGGTTACATAGTAAAATCCTGGTGATTGGTACGCTTTAAAAACAGAACATCCTGACAACCTATGCATTTCGAATGTAGAAATATGCAATGAGTAAGTACCGGACACATTTCTAGGTTCGATACGTGTAAGAATTTTTTCCAGGGTGTCCTGTTTTTAAACTTGCGTGTTTTTTGTATCTGTTTAATAGATCAATAAATCTCTTTTTTTACTTAGAAATTTGGAGATTAAGTGCAGAACAAGATTACCAGATTTACCATATCTTTGCATTCCCTATACAAGATACTGGGTGGATCATGACAATCGATGCTAAGGATTTGAGTAGGTGGGTCACAGTTGTGGGGTGCAGAAACACACCCATGCATATGTAGATCTATAGGGACTTCATAGGCAACAATTTAGGCGTCGGTGCATTTTTTATCCGAACTGTTACTTTGACAGTTAAAAAGGCAGAATCTATATAGATCTGAAAAGTCTAGATTTTGTTTTATAAACAGAATGGTTATCTTCCGATAGTAAAAGTTATGTGCAAACGTTTCTCTGCGATTCATCATTTGCAAAATCATTTTCTTTTAGAAAAGGCAATCTCCATGCATTTTACTCTCCAGTCTAATGTCTGCACATAACCAGCTCCTTCCAGTGCAGCTACAGAGGAGCTCCGATAAATTGCTTCTATTCCTTTGTCAGCGGGAGGCAATATATTCCTGAAGTTTGTACCTGACTCTTGTGGCTTAGGGAAGAAGTGCTACAATTATTGGCCACAATTGCCTGTGGCTGTCAGCTGCCTGTGCATCGGTCTGTGACAGCCGGGCTTTATTATTTCCATCTATGATGTGATACATTTACACTGGGATATGGCATAGAATGTGCGGAGGATATCATATACTATACAAACTCCTGCAACTTTCCAATATACTCTGCTTCTCACTTTATTACCATTTGCAAGATCTCTGCTTGCTCTAAGTGAATAGAAATGTGTGTGATTCCTTCCAGCCTTATATTATTATACCTTGGTGAGATACACTGCCTGAAGCCAAGAGAGACGGATATGACACCCAGGGAGACATTGTAGCAAATATTCCCAGTAAGGCTAGTTTCACACTTGCGTTGGACGGCTTCCGTAGCATTGCGTTGTGTGACGGATGCAACGGATGCGTTGCATATAGTGGCACAACGCAATGCAACGGATCGTACAAAATAACGGAAAGCGTTATTTATTTATTTTTTCTTCTTTACAGTACCGGCAGCCGATTATTGTGAACGATCAGCTGATCGCTCTTAATAGCCGGCGGCCGAGCGCTCTCACATGCTGGCAGCCGAGCGCTCAGCTGAGCGCTATAACATGCCGGCGGCCGAGCACTCAGCTAAGTGCCCTGACATGCCGGCGGTCGAGCGCTCAGCTGAGCGCTATAACATGCCGGCGGCCGAGCACTCAGCTGAGTGCCCTGACATGCCGGCGGCCGAGCGCTCAGCTGAGCGCTATAACATGCCGGCGGCCGAGCGCTCAGCTGAGTGCCCTGACATGCCGGCAGCCGAGCGCTCAGCTGAGTGCCTGACATGCCGGCGGCCGAGCGCTCAGCTGAGTGCCCTGACATGCCGGCGGCCAAGCGCTCAGCTGAGTGCCCTGACATGCCAGCGGCCGAGCGCTCAGCTGAGTGCCCTGACATGCCGGCGGCCGAGCGATCAGCTGAGTGCCCTGACATGCCGGCGGCCGAGCGATCAGCTGAGTGCCCTGACATGCCGGCGGCCGAGCGCTCAGCTGAGTGCCCTGACATGCCGGCGGCCGAGCGATCAGCTGAGTGCCCTGACATGCCGGCGGCCGAGCGCTCAGCTGAGTGCCCTGACATGCCGGCGGCCGGGCGATCAGCTGAGTGCCCTGACATGCCGGCGGCCGAGCGCTCAGCTGAGTGCCCTGACATGCCGGCGGCCGAGTGCTCAGCTGAACATTCTGCCACCGAGAAATAAAATAAAGTTTGTGATTTAAAAAAAAAAAAGAGAGCATGCGCAGTGAAAAATAAAGGTTTCCGCTGCTCAAAAAAACGTGACATGCAGCGTTCCATCCGCCCGGTGCAGCGTCAAAATAACAACGCTGTGTCGTCCAGCGGATGCAACGCTGACACTTGCGTTACAGTGCGTCGTCCATACAAGTCTATGGAGAATAGCGCAGTGCGTTAACGGACTGCGCTATTCTCCATAGTAACAGAATGCGCTGAACGCTAGTGTGAAAGTAGCCTAATGGATTCTCTGGACTGGATACATTGTAGAAAATTTAACAAATCTTCAACTCTGAAGAATACAAGGTTTGTCCACAATTTCTGGTCTAGGGAGTAAAATAATGAATGTTACTAATGACGAGCGAGCGCTGGAAAGCTCGGGGATGGGCTCAACTCAAGTGACAAGTATAATGGAAGTCAATGGGAAAGTCAAGCATTTCTGTAGCAGAATTCCCCCAGGATGTCTGTAAAATTGTTAAAATGGATGGAAACAGCGCTCAAATGGAATGGGAACAGCATGGGTAAGACTCCTGGACACATATCTGGCTCCCAGGACGCTGCTGGGTACAATGTTGTCAGAGTAAGGGGCACTTTGCACGTTGAGACATCGCTACTGCGATATCGTCGGGGTCAAATCGAAAGTGACGCACATCCGGCGCCGGTAACGACGTCACAACGTGTAAAGCGTAGATGCACCGATAAACGATCGCAAAAGCGTCGTAAATCGGTGATCTGTGTAGTGTCGGTCATTTCCATAATGTCGCACCAATAGGAGATACGATGTTGTTCCTCGTTCCTGCAGCAGCACACATCGCTGTGTGTGAAGCCGCAGAAGCGAGGAACATCTCCTTACCTGCCTCCACCGGCAATGCGGAAGGAAGGAGGTGGGCAGGATGTTTACGTCCCGCTCATCTCCGCCCCTCCGCTTCTATTGGCCGCCTGCTGTGTGACGTCGCTGTGACACCGCACGAGCCGCCCCCTTAAGAAGGAGGCAGGTCACCGGCCAGAGCGATGTCGCAGGGCAGGCAAGTGCGTGTGAAGCTGCCGTAGCAATAATGTTCGCTACAGCAGCTATCACAAGATATCGCATGTGCGACGGGGGCGGGTACCATCGCGCTCGGCATCGCTAGCATCGGCTAGCGATGGCGCAGCGCGCAAAGTACCCCTAAGGCTATGTGCCCACAGGAGATTGCACCTGCGGATATATCCGCAGGTAAGGCTGCAGGTTTCCCGTAGCTGCTCCCTGGAATCCGCGGCTATCCATTGCTGCAGGATTCCAGCGAAATACCTGCGGGAAACCTACGGACATTTGTGAGGCTTACCTGCGGAAGTCCCGGCCTCTATCTCCATAGTGGAGAGGCTGGACTTCAGCAGCATATTCCGCAGCCACACATACCGCATCATTGATACAGCACAACCAATGTACCATAGGGTAACATGGGGAATGTCTGTGCTTGCTAAAACCTGTGAATTTATCTAGAAAATCCAGATAAATCCGCAGATTTTCCGTGGCAAAATCTGCAGGTACATTGTCCCGTGGGCACATAGCCTATTAGACTATGTGCACAAGTTGCGTTTTTATTGCTTTTTTTTAATTTGTTTTTCAGTACAGATTTGTCACGAACCTGAAGGGAATCCTGATGACAATGAGAATCCTTAAGTATCCTGATTCATGAATACTTCGCTTATTTGTGACTTAATCTGCACCATATCAATTATTTCAGTGGGTTTTGTAGCGTATTTTCACCCATTGAAGTCAGTCAAAAAAGCCATAAAAAGTGCAGCTAAAATCGCATGCAAAAACTCATCAAAAACACAGCAAAAATGCATGCTTTTGCCACTGCGTTTTTCCTGCCTTGAGAGGCAGAAATGGTGCAGAAATTTCTGCAACCAAATACTCAATGTGCGCACATACCCTTACAGTCCTATACTTATACTGCTGCAACCTAACAACAAAGTCCTTTTCAGGGCTTCAAATTTTCTTGTCTCTATTAGGCCCTGTGAACAAGCTGTGTTTTTTGGCACGTTTTTGCTCGTTTTTTGAATTTTGGTCTTAAAAAACTTAATGAATTTCCTTCCCCAGCAAAGTCTATGAGATTTCATTTTTGCTGCGCGCACTTTGCAGGTTTTTTTTGGCTGCGTCTTTGTGGTGACCACAAAGATGCAGCATGTCAATTTTTTATACGTTTCTTGCCAGAGTTTTCGGACCCTTCCAGTCAATAGATTTGGGCAAAAACGCGGTAAAAAATGCATCAAAACACATGCTTTTTTTGGATACATTTTTTAAAAAAACAATGCATTTTGTGGTTACCACAAAGATGCAGCGTGCACACATAGCCTTAATGCTGGAAAGTGTGCAGGCACATTATATTCTGTACTTAAAATGTGCAAGGCATGTGGCAAGGTACAGGGAAATGGACATGTTGCTGATGGTGCACACAGAGGCCGAGGCCGTGGGACAGGTGAAACTGTGCAAGCACACAACAAACGCACTCATCATCTCCTATCATCTTGTCCCACTTTGCAGGGGGGCACGGGAGTCCAATGTTGAAGCCAGAACAGTACAAGCAGGTTGTGGGCTGGATGGCAGATAATGCCTACAATCTGTTTTCCAGCACCACCCCGTCTTCCACACAGTCCCGTCTAACCAGTAAAGAGTCTGGACCACATAGTCCTGACCCTGATACTACTTTCTTACAAGGTGTCACGCTCCCCGGCTCCTCTGCCATGCTCCCCGGCTCCCCTGCCATGTTCCCCGGCTCCCCTGCCATGCTCCCCGGCTCCTCTGCCATGCTCCCCGGCTCCCCTGCCTTGCTCACCGGCTCCCCTGCCACGCTTCCCCGCTCTCATGTCACGCTCTGTCGCTCCCGTGCCATGCTTCCCGGTCCCCCGCTCCACAGCCTCCATGCCCCATCACCTGCGGTCTCCAGGCAGCCCGGTCCCCGCTCCCGGCGCCCGTCGGCAACTCTGAGCCAGCCCGGCACTCCTGCCTCCTGTGCACCGCTCCCTGCTCTGGCTTCTGGCACCCGGGCCTCGCGCATGCGCATTAGGGCGCGCGCGCGGTCATTGACCCTCTCTTAAAGGGCCAGTGTCCTCCAACAGGATATTGAAGAATCAGGTACAGGGTATATAGGGGGATCCTTTCCAAGTGGGCGGGGCCTGTTCTTCGTGTTTGCTCAGCTAGGAGTCAGGTCTCCCTGTGTCTTGTTCCATACTTACCTATCTCTCTTGTAGAATCGCTCCTGTCTCGCCAACCGGTCCTGTCGATTCCCGAACCCCGAACGGTGACTGTCCGCCATCTCGTCAGTCCATACCATCTCCGATCCCTGGATCCGTGTGGTGACCCACCTCCTCGCTCCGTTGGTTCCGGATTCTGCCTGACATCATCTCGGCCTCCGAACCTGAGCTCCGTCACCCGGACTACCTTCAGAGACTCCGTGGTCCCAGGGACTTCTTCACTCCACTCCTCTGAACGGACTGTCCTGCTACCCGTAGTGCTCCGGCTACCGGGCACCTTGCCCTCGGTGTGGTGTTCAGCCCAGTGGATCCACCTCCTGGGCCTACCCGTCCTCCTGGTCCTAACAGTAAGAACAGGCCATGGATCCCGCCGAAGCACTAGCAGCCCAGCTGGGCAACTTGCAGCAGGAACTCGGACGACAGCGCGAGACCCAGTCCCGCATGCTGGCCTTCATGTCCTCGGTGGATACCCGCCTGAACACGCTGCAAGCAACTGCTACGTCCCTGGCATCTCAGGCTTCTACAGCACAGTCCACGGCCGCAGTTCCCGTGGCGGCTTCCTCGGAAGCTTCTAAACTCCGCTTGGCCTCTCCACCCCGATATGCCGGAGATCCTAAGACCTGCAGAGGATTCTTGAATCAGTGCTCCCTCCACTTTAAGCTGCTTCCGCACCTGTTTGCCTCCGACCAAGCCAAGGTGGCGTTTGTGATGTCCCATCTGGAGGGTGAGGCACTGGCCGGGATGAACCCCTTGTGGGAGAGGGAGGACCCTGTAACTGCTAACATCCAGGACTTCCTGCAGGCGTTTAGAACCACCTTTGACGAACCCGGACGTGCCGCCGCGTCCGCCTCATCACTCCTCAGGCTACGTCAGGGGACCTTGACGGTGGGCCAATATGCCATCCGCTTTCGTACCTTGGCCTCAGAATTGGGGTGGAACAATGAGGCCCTCACCGCCGCCTTCTGGGAAGGACTCTCCAGTCGTATTAAGGACGAGCTGGCAGGCCGCGATGTTCCTTCCACTCTGGATGCCCTAATTGCACTAGCCACCCGCATTGACCTCCGTTTTCAGGAACGATCCAAAGAGGTGTCCCGCGAGAGACGTCCGATACGGCATTCCTCTCCTCTGCAGAAGCCCGTCGTACCTCAGTCGGCATCGTCTGGCGTCTCTGTCCACGAACCCATGCAGATTGACCGTCTGAGGCAGTCCGAACAACGCCGAGCAGAACGGCTCGCTAAGTGTCTCTGCTTCTACTGCGGAGAGGGCACACACCTGCTACGTTCCTGTCCAGAGAGGCCGGGAAACTCCAAAGCCTAGGGTTGGTAGGAGAGGCCACCCTAGGTGCTGGGACTCTCTCAGACCCGGTTACGTGGACTGTTCAAGTGACAACAGGAGAGACGCGGTTCACGGCCGAGGCGTACCTCGATTCCGGGGCAGCAGGCAATTTCATCCAGCAGGCCACGGTGGACAAGTACCAGGTGCCGGTTACTCCACTCGACAAACCCCTTGTGATTGCCTCTGTAGATGGGAGACCCCTCTCTCACACCATCTCGTGGATCACCAAGCCAGTAGAACTACGTATCGGTGCCCTGCACACCGAGAACATCACTCTCTACGTCCTCCCACACATGTCTCATCAAATCCTGCTGGGACTCCCCTGGTTACGGACACACGAACCGTCGGTCAGCTGGCGTACTGGTGAAATTACCCGATGGGGCTCCTCTTTCCACGAGAACTGCCTGAAGTCTATACAGCCCATCCGACGACCTCCGGTTCCGGAGTCCCTACCAGGACTGCCTTCGGCCTATTGGTCCTTCGCGGACGTGTTTGATAAAAATTAGTCAGAGGTACTGCCGCCACATCGTCCTTACGACTGTGCCATCGACCTACTCCCGGGAACTACACCACCTCGAGGACGGATATATCCTTTGTCCCCTGCTGAAACAAGAGCCATGTCTGCCTATATCACTGAGAACCTGGCAAGGGGATTCATCCGGAGATCCTCCTCTCCTGCTGGAGCAGGCTTCTTCTTCGTTAAGAAGAAAGAGGGCGACCTGCGCCCATGCATAGACTACCGGGGATTGAACCAAATCACCGTAAAAAATAAATACCCCCTGCCGCTCATCCCCGAATTGTTTGATCGGCTTAGAGGAGCTCGTGTGTTTACCAAGTTGGATCTTCGGGGTGCCTACAACCTGGTCCGCATCCGCTCTGGGGACGAATGGAAGACCGCATTCAATACTCGCGATTGGCACTACGAGTATTGCGTGATGGCCTTCGGCCTGTGTAACGCACCAGCAGTCTTTCAAGAATTGGTGAACGACGTGTTCCGGGACCTTCTCTACGTCTGTGTGATGGTATATCTCGATGACATCCTGGTCTTCTCTCCGGACCTCCAGACCCACAGAGAGAACGTGCAGCTGGTACTACAAAGACTGAGAGAGAATCGTCTGTACGCCAAGTACGAGAAGTGTGTCTTCGAGCAGTCTTCTCTTCCCTTCCTGGGTTACGTAATCTCCGATACCGGCCTGCAGATGGACCCAGAGAAGGTCTCTTCCATTCTCAACTGGCCCCCTCCTTCCGGACTGAAGGCAATTCAACGGTTTCTTGGATTTGCGAACTATTACCGTCAGTTCATCCCTCACTTCTCTGCCCTGACTGCGCCTCTCTCTGCCTTGACCAAGAATCCAAAGGATTGGTCACCTGCGGCCAACGCCGCGTTTGGCTCCCTGAAACAGGCATTTGCTTCCTCTCCTGTGCTCCATCGTCCTGAGTTAAACCGACAGTTCACCTTGGAGGTGGATGCCTCCTCCTCTGGAGCCGGAGCAGTGCTCATGCAGAAGTCCTCCTCCGGGAAGATGGTTACTTGCGGTTTCTACTCCAAGAGCTTCTCAGCGCCTGAACGCAACTACACCATCGGTGACCGAGAGCTATTAGCAGTCAAACTGGCTCTGGAGGAATGGCGCTACCTTCTGGAGGGAGCAGTGTACCCCGTGATCATTTACACGGACCACAAGAACCTGGAATACCTGCGGTCTGCTCAGCGACTGAACCCACGACAAGCCAGGTGGTCCTTGTTCTTTGCCAGGTTCGATTTTCAGCTCCATTTTCGGCCCGCGGATAAGAATGTGCGAGCAGATGCCTTGTCCAGGTCATTCGTGCCCATGGAACAGGAGGAGGAGACATCCCAGCCCATCATCTGCCAAAGTAAAATCATTCCGGTGGCTCCTGTCACTCTGGCCCAGATTCCGCCCGGGAAGACCTATGTCTCTGAGACTGACAGACAAAAAGTGTTGCATTGGGGCCATGCCTCGAAAATAGCCGGCCATGCTGGTCAGAAGAGAACATGGAGTACAATTGTACGTCACTACTGGTGGCCATCCCTTCGCACGGACGTCTCGTCTTTTGTCTCAGCCTGCTCCTTTTGTGCCCGGAACAAGACGCCCAAACACCTGCCATATGGTCGCCTTCTGCCGCTGCCAATTCCCTCCATTCCGTGGCAACACATTGCAATGGACTTTATTACAGACTTGCCCTTGTCCGCCGGACACACAGTCATATGGGTCGTGGTGGATCGGTTCTCCAAAATGGCTCATTTCGTCCCTATGGCTGGACTGCCCTCTGCCCAGGAACTCGCTGACGCCTACATACAGCACATCTTCCAGTTGCATGGCTTTCCCTCACACATTGTGTCCGACAGAGGAACTCAGTTTACCTCCCGCTTCTGGAGGGCCCTCTGCAAACATCTGGGAGTGGCTCTGGACTTTTCTTCAGCCTACCATCCTCAGTCGAATGGCCAAGTGGAACGAGTCAATCAGATCCTGACCTCCTTCTTGCGTCACTACGTTAATACCCATCACGACGACTGGTCCACGCTTCTTCCTTGGGCTGAATTCTCCCATAACCACCACGTCAGTGAGTCCTCCTCCAGCTCTCCCTTCCATGTCATTTACGGACTTCAGCCTTCCGTCCCTTTACCTGTATCCTCTTTCTCGGATGTCCCTGCTGCTGATGCTGTAGTCCGTGACTTTACAACGATTTGGGACTCTGTCAAGACGTCCCTTGGACGTGCTTCCCTGCGGATGAAGAGACACGCAGACAAGAGGCGTCTGGATCCTCCGTGTTTCTCTCCAGGAGATCTGGTCTGGCTTGCTTCCAAATACGTCCGATTGAAGCTACCATCCTACAAGCTGGGTCCTCGCTACATCGGGCCGTTTAAAGTCATCGGCAAAATAAATGAGGTCTCCTACAAGCTGCAGCTCCCAGCCACAATGAGAATCCCCAACTCCTTCCACGTCTCCCTGCTCAAGCCGGTTGTCCTTGGTCCCTTCTCCGCTGCTGCCGGTTCTGCTCCTCCTCCTATTGCTGATGATGACATCTATGTGTAAGGGATATCGTGGCCATGAAGACTGTGCGGGGCCGACAGTTCTTCCTGGTGGACTGGGCTGGGTATGGTCCTGAGGATAGGTCCTGGGAACCCCGGGAGAATGTGGGTACTCCCCTGATACGTGCCTTCCTGTCCCGGTTGCGGGGAGGGGGGCGTGGGGGAGGGGGTACTGTCACGCTCCCTGGCTCCTCTGCCATGCTCCCCGGCTCCCGTGCCATGCTCCCCGGCTCCCCTGCCATGCTCCCCGGCTCCTCTGCCATGCTCCCCGGCTCCCCTGCCTTGCTCACCGGCTCCCCTGCCACGCTTCCCCGCTCTCATGTCATGCTCTGTCGCTCCCGTGCCATGCTTCCCGGTCCCCCGCTCCACAGACTCCATGCCCCATCACCTGCGGTCTCCAGGCAGCCCGGTCCCCGCTCCCGGCGCCCGTCGGCAGCTCTGAGCCAGCCCGGCACTCCTGCCTCCTGTGCACCGCTCCCTGCTCTGGCTTCTGGCACCCGGGCCTCGCGCATGCGCATTAGGGCGCGCGCGCGGTCATTGACCCTCTCTTAAAGGGCCAGTGTCCTCCAACAGGATATTGAAGAATCAGGTACAGGGTATATAGGGGGATCCTTTGCAAGTGGGCGGGGCCTGTTCTTCGTGTTTGCTAAGCTAGGAGTCAGGTCTCCCTGTGTCTTGTTCCATACTTACCTATCTCTCTTGTAGAGTCGCTCCTGTCTCGCCAACCGGTCCTGACGATTCCCGAACCCCGAACGGTGACTGTCCGCCATCTCGTCAGTCCATACCATCTCTGATCCCTGGATCCGTGTGGTGACCCACCTCCTTGCTCCGTTGGTTCCGGATTCTGCCTGACATCATCTCGGCCTCCGAACCTGAGGTCCGTCACCCGGACTACCTTCAGAGACTCCGTGGTCCCAGGGACTTCTTCACTCCACTCCTCTGAACGGACTGTCCTGCTACCCGTAGTGCTCCGGCTACCGGGCACCTTGCCCTCGGTGAGGTGTTCAGCCCAGTGGATCCACCTCCTGGGCCTACCCGTCCTCCTGGTCCTAACACAAGGCGAGTCCCAGGAGACAAGTGACCCCCACACTTGGACACCCAGAGGAGCTGTTTACATTTCCATTTATTGATTCTGGCCTCTGAGCCTGCACATTTCAAAATTGGAGATTGTGTGTAGTGATGCCCAAATTTTTGACCAGTCAAGGTCACAAGAAGGCAATGGTGAGGAACAGCAATTAGTGTCTCAATTAGTGTTTTAAGAAGTGTTGTTATATTATGAAATCAGGAGAAATACCAGAGTGCGGAAGTGGTGGTGGACAATGAAGTCACTGACCCAACCTGGCAAGCTGGAATGCCTAGCAAGGATAGCAGTGCAGAGGGTGAGGGGTTTGCAGTACCGCTACAGTCAGGAAGAGGCAGTGGGGTGGCCACAGGGAGAAGGCGGACAACTGTTCCTCATATCCACACGTGTTAAGTTCCCAGGCCAAAGGTTACGTGTTCCCCAGTCTGGCACTTTTTTAAAGAATGTGCAGACAAGAAAAAAAAACAGTCATTTACAACCTGTTCCATACCAAGATCATCAGCGTGCCCTCACTCTTAATTTTAAAGGGTCATCATGCAACCCTTGCTCTTAATTTTGCAATGGTGTATGTAATGCCTGCCATCATAATTTTTTCAGGATGTGTATGAGGCCTACCTCCACAATTCTCATACATATATAGATATATACCACCTAGGGATAAATGTTTTCAGTCCTTGCTCTTAGTGCAAAGGCTTTATCAGTCTATGAGTCCCACTTTTTAAAAATGGAGGAAAAAAAAAGGTTTACTGAGGCCCTCCTGTACGTCTTCCAGGGTGTACTTCAGTGCCTCCTAATTTTGCAGCCTTTGCAGTTAGCGCATAGACTTTATGAGTGTAAGAGTCCAATTACTTAACAATTCTCTTTTTAATTTTGCCTTATATACAAGTAATTATACATTAAAAAGTGTTCCTAAATTTTTTCCTGTAACATCCATTTTATCTTTAGTTTTCTATGTTTCATTGTCAGACGTTAAAAAGTGGGATAAGGAAATAAACTCTACATATACTGTATGTCTTTAATTAAAAACTATCCTTCCTCCACCAGCTATTCCTAAACTGAATGCCGGTAAGAGCGGTTTTACTAAATAAAGAATAGTATGTACCCCTGAAAATGGACTTCTGCTTTTAGGTTGCAGCAGCTGTATAAGCATAGAGGGACTGTAAGGCAATAAACCCTGCCTATATGCCTCTAATTCAAATGCTGAAGCATCTCTGACTTGTCTCCCAGCTGTAGCATCTCCAAACTCGTCTCCCATGGCTGCAGCATCTCGAGGCTTGTGTGCAATGGCTGCAGCATCTCTGGACTTGTCTCCAATAGCTGCAGCATCTTCAGACTTGTCTCCCATGGCTGCAATATCTGCGGACTTGTCACCCATGGCTCTAGCATCTTCTGACTTGTTTCCTATGGCTGCAGCGTCTCCGAGTTTGTCTCCCATGACTGCATCATTTCCAGACTTGTCTCCCATGACTGCAGCATCTCCAGACTTGTCTCCCATGACTGCAATATCTGCGGACTTGTCTCCCATGGCTCTAGCATCTTCTGACTTGTTTCCTATGGCTGCAGCGTCTCCGAGCTTGTCTCCCATGACTGCATCATTTCCAGACTTGTCTTCCATGACTGCAGCATCTCCAGACTTGTCTCCCATGGCTGCAGAATCTCTGGACTTGTCTCCATTAAGCACATCTGGGACAGTATTGGTCGGTGACTACACTGTAGCTGCCAGCAGAGGATCTTGATGATTTGCTCAAGTGCATTGTGCAACAGAACCTTCCTCAGATGACCAATAATAACCACACTGATAGCAGCCAAGGATTTCTGTGGTGCTCATACTTGATGCTAAGTAATTTGAGATGTTTTGAAAAAAATTCTTTCCCTTTTTTCATAATTCGCAGATCAGTAACATTTCCATCCTTTGCTTACCTTCAATTCACGACTTTTACTTCTTGTTGCAATTTGAATGTTGAGTAATGTATTTATAAGCAAAAAATAGCAGCACTCCAAAAAAATGTAAAAATTAAAGCAGTTAGGCAATTCATCTATCTATCCCTCTATCTATCTATCTATCCATCTATCTATCTATCTATCTATCCCTCTATCTATCTATCCCTCTATCTATCCCTCTATCTATCTATCTATCTATCTATCCCTCTATCTATCTATCTATCTATCTATCTATCTATCTATCTATCCCTCTATCTATCTATCCCTCTATCTATCTATCTATCTATCTATCTATCTATCCCTCTATCTATCTATCTATCTATCTATCTATCTATCCCTCTATCTATCTATCTATCTATCTATCTATCCCTCTATCTATCTATCTATCTATCTATCTATCTATCTATCTATCTATCCCTCTATCTATCTATCTATCCCTCTATCTATCTATCCCTCTATCTATCTATCTATCTATCTATCTATCCCTCTATCTATCTATCCCTCTATCTATCTATCTATCCCTCTATCTATCTATCTATCTATCCCTCTATCTATCTATCTATCTATCTATCTATCTATGTATCCCTCTATCTATCTATCCCTCTATCTATCTATCTATCTATCTATCCCTCTATCTATCTATCTATCCCTCTATCTATGTATCTATCTATCCCTCTATCTATCTATCTATCTATCTATCCCTCTATCTATCTATCTATCTATCTATCTATCCCTCTATCTATCTATCCCTCTATCTATCTATCTATTCCTCTATCTATCTATCTATCTATCCCTCTATCTATCTATCTATCTATCTATCCCTCTATCTATCTATCCCTCTATCTATCTATCTATCTATCTATCCCTCTATCTATCTATCTATCTATCTATCTATCCCTCTATCTATCTATCTATCCCTCTATCTATCTATCTATCTATCTATCTATCTATCTATCTATCTATCCCTCTATCTATCTATCCCTCTATCTATCTATCTATCTATCTATCCCTCTATCTATCTATCCCTCTATCTATCTATCCCTCTATCTATCTATCTATCCCTCTATCTATCTATCTATCAAATCAAATCAAATCAATCTATCTATCTATCTATCCCTCTATCTATCTATCTATCTATCTATCCCTCTATCTATCTATCTATCTATCTATCCCTCTATCTATCTATCTATCTATCTATCCCTCTATCTATCTATCTATCCCTCTGTGGAGACACGGGGCTCAGTGGGCGCTCTCGTCCACTAAAACCCGCCGCCTTTAGAAAGACAGCGTGGCTCAGGGCTCATCCCAACTGAACGCCGGCCTCCCTAACCGTGGGCGTAACACTACTCAGACAACACAGGGTGAGGGAACCACAATAATTAGACTTTATTGGATCCCCAAACAATTAACGGCACATAACACATAACCAGCAAAACACACAAAATGTAACAGGCAACAGAGTCTCACCCTTCCGCTGGCTCACCAGGGATTTAGAATGTCCATGCCTCACAGGTTCCAAGCTGTCTGAGGTCTGCAAAGTCTGTAACAGGTGACTGAACTGTCCCAACCTGCGTGTCCTCCTTAGGTAGTCCTGGTTTGATGTTACAATCCTGGCAGCCGGAGTCGAAATCCCTAGGCTGTGGATATGGTCTCCAACCGGATCCGGAGTCCCTAGATTGAAGCCATAAGATGTCCTGATCCTCCAGTCAGCTCCAAAGAGCTTAGACTGAATCCATCAACCATCAACAACCACTGGCGGCTTAAAGAAGTCCTTTTTATAGCCACAACCTTCCCCTTGGATACACTGCATCCTCATCGATTGGTTGGACAAGATTGCTTCTCCCATTGGAGGAATTTCAAGCTGCATGGATAATGTTCATTTAAATGATGTGCTTAGAAAGGCTGAGGGTGTACATGTAAACTGGGAGCCACTGACTAGACAATGGCTACTAAGGTAATTACATTATCAATACACAACTACAATACAATGGTTACTGGAAATGTCTGGAGAACAATAGTCTAGCTTTCAGTGGCCAACACAATTACATTGAGTCAACAAGAGTCTTGTAAAAACAATGAGGGACTTCTCCCCCATCTATAGACAATCTATCATGCTGTCTGGCTGGATTTTAAGAAACGTTAACCCATGAGAGTCCATGTCGTCGCATTCCTCCCCCTTCTTAATATTAGCCAGACATGATAGGCTTCCGATCATCCTTCTCCTCTTGTCGGGAAAGCCCATCCGCATTTCCATGGTTCTTGCCCTGTTTATGGGAGATGGAAAAATTGTAAGATTGTAATGCCAGACTCCACCTGAGCAAGCGTCCGTTGTCCCCGGCAGTGCGATTTAGCCAACTCAATGGATTGTGGTCAGTGAGGACTGTGAACTCATTGCCATAGAGGTAGGGCTGCAATTTTTTTAGGGCCCAGACTATGGCCAGGCATTCTTTTTCTATGGTGGCATAAGCCCTCTCTCGGTCCAACAGTTTCCGGGAGAGGTAAGCTATCGGATGTTCCTCACCGTTGTCCCCCACTTGGCTAAGTACAGCTCCTAGTCCTGTGTCCGATGCGTCTGTTTGGACAATGAATCTGCGACGGAAGTCAGGAGCAGTCAAGACTGGGCTTTGGGCTAGCCGGTCTTTCAATTGGAGGAACGCAGTTTCACATTCTGAGGTCCAGATAAGGTTACGGGCATATCTTTTGGTTGTGAGGTCAGTGAGCGGTTTTGCTATGGTACTGTAATTGGGGATAAACTTTCGATAGTAGTTTGCGGTTCCTAGAAATGCACGGACCTGTTTTTGATTGACCGGGCGTGGCCACTGGATAATGGCTTCTACTTTTGCAGGTTCGGGACGAATGCACCCACTTCCCACCCGATGTCCCAGGTATAGCACTTCGGCCATCCCCATTTGGCATTTGTCAGGTCGGATGGTGAGCTGGGCTTTGGCTACCCTCTGCAGCACCTGGGACACATGCTGAAGATGCTCTTCCCAAGTGTCGCTGAAGATAGCGATGTCATCCAAATAGGCCTGGGCATACCCCTGACATCCCTCTAGTAAATGGTCTACCATCCTCTGGAAGGTGGCTGGGGCGTTTTTCATCCCAAAAGGCATGCTGGTAAACTCAAAGAGGCCAAAAGGGGTTATGAAGGCCGATTTCTCTTGAGCGTTTTTTGTGAGTGGGATCTGCCAGTATCCCTTGCTCAAATCGAGGGTAGATATAAACCGAGACCCCCCTAACCTATCTAGTAGTTCATCCACCCGGGGCATGGGGTAAGCATCTGTAATCGTGACCTCATTGAGCCGTCTATAGTCCACACAGAAACGAGTACTCTTGTCCTTTTTTGGCACCAATACCACACTGGCAGCCCATGGGCTATGGGAGGGGACTATGACTCCCATATTTAACATGTCATCCACCTCGGCCTTCATCATTGCCAACACAGGAGGGGTCACCCGGTAGGCGGGTTGTCTTAGTGGGGTGGCTGCCCCTGTATTGACATGATGCTGGACCAGGGGGGTTCTACCAGGCTGACTTGTGAACAGGGTTTCATATGTTCCGAGTATGTCTGATATCTGTCGCTTCTGTGATGGACAAAGCTGCTCCCCTAGTGATACATCTTTTACCCCCATTTCCCTTTTGGAGTCCACTAATAGGTCTGGGATCTGGTCCAACTCTGGATCATCTAACTCTGGACAGCAAACTGCTAAATTGGTGACTTCTCGTTCCTCATAAGCTTTTAGCCTATTGATGTGGTAGGTACGCTCACGAACACCTGCTCGATCCAGGGCCACGGTGTAGTCAGTATTGCCACATTTCTTGGTAATGGTGAATGGACCCGCCCACATGGCTTGCAGCTTGTTTTTCCGCACCGGTACTAGTACTAGGACCTTCTGTCCACAGGCAAATTCTCGGGGCCGGGCAGTGCGGTCATAACATCGTTTTTGCCTTTCCTGAGCCACTTCTAAATTCCCATGGGCTAACGCCATGAGGTGCCTCATCCTTTCCCTAAACTTTTGAACATAGTCCAGTATGGGAACCTCTTCTGTGGGGAAGGTGCCCTCCCAACTCTCTCGTACCAGCTCTAGGGGCCCTCGTACTTTTCGGCCGTACAGCAATTCAAAGGGAGAGAACCCAGTGGAGTCCTGCGGCACCTCCCGGTAAGCAAAAAGGAGCTGCTGCAAGTTTTTCTCCCAGTCCCCCCCCTCGGACTCCACATATCGGCTAATGAGCTGTTTGAGCGTTTTGTTGAAGCGCTCACACAATCCATTTGTTTCAGGATGGTAGGGGGTTGTGCGCATGGGGCGGACTCCATGTTTTTCCCACAGGGTGTGAATCAGTTCACTTTGGAACTGTGCCCCCTGGTCAGTCAATACTTCCTGTGGAAACCCTACCCGGCTAAAGATGTCCAGTAGAGCTTGAGCCACGTGCTCTGCATCTATGGAGGTTAAGGCAACGGCTTCTGGGTAACGGGTGGCAAAGTCTACCAGGGTGAGGATGAATCTTTTTCCACTGCGGCTGGGGATGGCTAAGGGGCCTACTATATCAATGGCAACTCTCTGGAACGGTTCTCCTATCAAGGGCATGGGTTGAAGTGGGGCACGGCATGGGGCTCCCCCCATACGCTGACACACTGGGCAAGAGGCTCTGTATTTTTGCACTTCTTGAGTGACCCTTGGCCAGAAAAAACTACGCAGCAGGCGGGCCCGAGTCTTTTTGGTCCCCATGTGCCCATCCGCAGGAACATCATGAGCTAAACGCAACAGTTGGGGTCGGTATGGCTGGGGTACCACAAGCTGATGTACACGGGTCCAGGGTTTTTCTGGGCAGGATGCGGGCTTCTCCCGATATAAGAGGCCTTTTTCCCATCTATATACCTCCCCCTGATTTCCTCCCCCAGGTTGGCTTGCCGCACTACGGATAAGCTCTAAGGTGGGGTCTGACAGTTGAGCTTCCCTGAACTCTTTACGATCTATCTCCCCCCAATCAATGGCCACAGTTGGGTCTGATGTACTCACATTTGTTGGCTCTGATGAGGAGGCTGAAGATTGAGGAGTTGGGTTCTCCTCTGGTGGGCTGGAAGAAAGACCTGCACCAGGATGGTGTTTGGCTTGGCTGCGGGTGATGGCGGTGACAAACTGGCTGGATAGTCCTTGTCCTAGGTCATTTCCCAAAATTACAGGGGTGGGGAGGCCGTCCATGAGCCCCACTTCAACCTCTCCTTGGTCAGTTCCCCAGTCCAACTGCACTCGTGCCAGAGGGATGTTCGAGCGCTGGCCCCCAGCAAGGATGATGGTCACTTGGCGGCCAGGTAAATGATGTTCTGTGGGAACAATATCTGGGCTGACCAGGGTGATGGAAGATCCCGAGTCTCGAAGTCCCTGAGCTTGTATATCACCGACCTTGACCGTCTGGATGTGGGGATGGAGGTTAGCTGGTGTATAGTGTCCGGCCTGCCGTAGGGTGTGGACTGGATAAACCACTTCCTCAGCTATTGGTGTTTCTCGGGAGTAGCATTCCTCAGGTCTCGTTGGTTCATCTCGGCATATGTTGACTGGTAGACGGGCTCCAGGCATGGGGTCCCGGTTTTGTAGACACTCTTTGGCCATGTGTCCAAGGCGCCCACACGTATAACAGCGCCGTGGGTTAGACAAGTCACCCACCCTGTTGGTAAACCTTTGTCTTGTTGGGGCTTCTGTGGGGTAACGAGTTAGTCCAGCACGTGAGTCTGGGGGTCGCTTGGATCCATGGTTGAGGGACCTATTGGGCCTCCAGCTGGGTCGGTTGGCTGTAAATTCGTCAGCCAATCGCGCTGCTTGCTCTGGGGTGTCGGGCTTCCTGTCAGCTACCCATTCTCGGATTTCCGGGTCCATCTGCACCAGCAGCTGTTCAAGCACTATCACATCACGGAGGGCAGCAGCGGAGTGGGCAGCCCGTCCATCGAGCCAGAGATTACAGTGTCGTCGGAGTTGACTGCCAAATTCGACGTACGAGACACCCTGGCGAGACATAGTCCGGAACTTAGTGCGATGTCTCTCGGGTGTTATGGTAAAAAGGGCCAACAAAGTGTCCTTAATAATTCCGTAGTCCAAGCAGTCCTGAGGCCCAAGTGATCGGACAGCCTCCTGGGCCCGGACCGGCAAGCTTGTCCACAGGTATTTGGACCACTCATCTGTGGGCACCTGGTGCATACGCATTAGCATCTCAAAGTTTTGCAAGTGTTCATCTATCTCAGTGCTGGAATCATTAAACACTGGCACATCCCTGTAGCGAAGATGACTTCCTTGGTGGTGGTCTATCCTGGAGGTAGGTGCTGATGGTGAGGAAATTGGAAATCCAAACACAAATTGCAGAACACCAGCCCTCTCTTCCCTTGAAGCTTCAGGCCCCAATGCAGTAAACAATTCCTTGACTCGGTCTGCTTGGGTTTGGTTTGTTTCCAGACTGTCACTGGATCTAGGATGAGATACAGGGTTTACCTCCTCTGATACCACAACGGCAGTGTCCTCATCATCCTCTGCATCATTCTGGGCATCCCAACAGACTA